>NC_135483.1:136766325-137067784 GCF_052094955.1 Ictidomys tridecemlineatus | reverse complement strand
CACACTATTTATTTATTTTCAGCACTGGGAATTAAAACCAGGGTTTCACACCTGCTAGGCAAGTACTTTATCACTGAGTTATATCCCTGGCCCTTTTTATTTAAGATAGGGTCCTCCTAACTTGCTGAGGCTGGACTTGAACTTACAAACCTTCTGCCTCAGTCTCCTGAGTAGCTGGGATTATAAGCATATGCCACCATGCCTGGTTTGATTTTATATTTCTTGAATTGTCAAAAACAAGAAAGAAACAGAAAAAAAAAAGATTCTTTTTTCTACATAGGTTTTAGCAAATCTTTATTCAGCCAATCTTTATTTCTTCTCATATTTTTCAAATACATTCTAGTATTTGTTATATACTTTGTATAGTTTTTTCACTCAGATTATTTTGAAATCATTAATTTAATCTTGAGTCTTCTTTAATTTCTAATTTGGAAATATTTTAAATTATATAGCCATATCATAAAATTTATATTTATTTAATCTGTTTAAACACTTTTCATGCTAGCCACCAGTGGTAATCCAATCTGGAATTTAACATTTTTATTTATTCCTAGGTCAATAAGACCATATCTTTAAATTTTCAGAAAAATTCAGTTAAAATATCTGAAAGTCTCTTACTGGTAAGAAAAAAAAAACCTTAAAAATATGTATATTTTGGGGATACAAAATTTTGACCTTCATAACTTTTGTAAGTGCAAAGAGCACACTTTGTTCATTGACATGGTCTAGTGAACTAGATAGTGGTCCATCCACACAACAAAATACTAGAATAGTATTTTTAAAAGGAATTAGTGAAAAACTCTCTGTAGATGATGTTGGGAAAATCTCCAAATTACAATGATGAAATGAAAACATCAGCATATGATGGACCCACTCCCATAGCAGTGCTGTTGTCAATAGCCAAGAAGCGGAAGCAACACAAGTGTCCATCAAAGGATGAGTGGGTACATAAAAATGGTGGCATAAACATACAACAGTTTGTCAGCCTTCAAAAGGAATCCTGACACATGTTCCAACCTAGAGGAACCTGGAAGAGGTTATGCTAAATTAAATGTCATCACAGAAAGCAATACTGTATAGTTCCATCTATACAAAGTATTCAGAGTAGCCAAATTCATAGAATCAGAGAGCAGAATGATGGTTTCCTGGGGCTTTGTGGGGAGTTATTTAATGGGTAGTTTCAGTTTTTATAAGATGGAACATTCTGAAGATGAGTTGCACAATGGTGTGAATACACTTCACACTACTGATATGTACACTTAGAAATGGTTAAGTTGGTAAATTTTGTCATAAACATTTTCATTATAATAAAAATCATAGTACAGTGTATGAAAATTCTGGGATAATAAATGTGTTAAAATAGGTATGTTTTCCTTTCAATAATACCAAACAACTGTACTCAACATTTTAAAAAGAAGTTGTAAACCTTAAACCCTTCACAAATCTTAACTCACATGAAGTAGAGCACAGACCTGATGTAGAAAAAAAAAAAAAGCTATTAAACTCCTACAAGATATCACAACAGGAAATTTAGAGTAACTTGGTTTTAGTGATGACGTTTTAGTTGTAACTCCAAAGACAGGATCCTTGAAAGAATGAACTGATGAGCTGGACTTTCTTGAAATGAAAGATTTCTGTTCTGTGAAAGGCATTGTCAAGAGAATGAAAGACAAGTCACAAATTGAGAGAAAATATTTGTGAAAGACATCTGATGAAGGACTATTTTCCAAAATACACAAAGAACTCTTAAAACTCTACAGTAAGAATACAAGATTTTTGCAAAAGGTCAAAGACCTTAAAATTTATCTCACAAAAGAAGATCTATAGATGGCAAATAAGATGCTTTACATCATATTTCTCCACATTTCTCTACATCAGATAAATGCAAATTAAAACAATGATACCACTATGCATCTATTAGGATGGCCAGAATATAGGACACTGTCAAATGCTGGCAGTGACATGGAGCAAGAGAGATTCTCCTTCATTGTTGTCATGAATGCAAAAAGCCTGAGTCACTTTGAAAGATAATTGTTTTTTACAAAACTAAACATAGTCTTACTATATGATTCAGCAAACATGCTCCTTGGTTGAAAACTTATGTTTATACAAAAACCTTCATGTAGATGTTTATAGCAGTTTTATTCATGATTACCAATATTCAATAGTTCAATATTTGGAAGCAAACAGGATGTCCTTTGGTTGGTAAGTAGCCAGAGGATGGACAATTTATTGCTAAAACAAAATGAGTTCCAGTCACTAAAAGACATGGAAGAAACTTAAGTGCATGGTGCTAGTGAAAGAAGTCAACCTTATAGACTACATAGTCTAATTCCAACTAGATGACATCTGGGAAAAGCAAAACTATAAAGACAATTAAAAAAGATTAGTGGTTTCCAGGGGTTAGACTGGCAGGAGAGATAAATAAGGCAGAACACAAAGAATTTTGGAAGCAAGGAAATATTAAGTATGGCACTTTAATGGTGGACACATGTACACATGCATTTGTTAATATTCAGAATGTACAATATCAAGAGTGAACCCTAATGTAATCCTTGGACATGGGTGATTATGATGTGTCCCTGTCACTAATTATAACAACACAATCATTCTGGTAGTGGATGTTGATAATGAAGGAGACTATTCATGTAGGGAGGCAGGAGTTAATGGGATATATGTATACCTTTAGCTCAATTTTTTCCATGAACCTAAGACTTCTCTGAAAAAAATAAAAGCTAAAAAAATAGATAGATGTATTTGTAATTATTTGAATATGTATAAACAGTGAAGTGTACACAAGAATAAATCAATAGTAGCTGTATTTTTTTAACCATGAAAATGTATTACTAATTAATTAAAAGTCAACAAACCAAAAAAGTGAGTAAATGTTATTTATGTTCCCAGTAACCAATTTCCTACTTGCTAGGGAGAGAGGCTGTATATCTGATAGGAACCAGACACTTCATGAAAGCTTCATACCCAGAATTCAAAATTTCTTTTACTAAATACCTGTTTGTGGCTATCATGCCCCGCTCCCAGATGCTCCTTCTATAATATCTGGAACGTATATGTTATTTTCCATAGCAAAGGGGAACAAAGGCAGCAGATAGAATTAAGATTGCTAACCAGGTGACTCCAAGATATCCATGTCATTTTGCATTATCTGGTGGGCCTTCTAAAACCACAAGGACTCTTAAAAGTGGAAGAGGATGCAGAAAAGGAGGTCAGTGATTTAATATGCGAAGGACTCAACTTCGTAAGGGGCTGTGATCTCTGCAATACCATGGCCTCTAGAGCTTGAAAGAAAAAAAAAAAAAAGGTGAAGAGATCAATTCTGCTCCAGTCTCCAAAAGGGACGCAGACCTGCCAGCACCTTGATTTTAGCCCAATAATAACCAGCTAGGACTCCTGACCTTCAGAATTGTCATATAACAAATTTGTACTGACTTAAATTGTTATATTTTTTAGTAATTTGTTACAACAACAATAGGATTCAGTGTTGTGAAGAGGGCTGAGGAGATGACTGGGAAGAAAACAAACTCAACTAGTTTCTAAAAATTCAAGTGTGTACTCATCTTCTGAATGAGATCTGGATAAAGATGTTCCCTGCCCCCATCCCTCTCTCCCCATTCTGTTATGGGTTGAATGTGTGGTGTCCCCAAATAGCGAATGTGTGAAACAAGGTAAGAACTTTCAGAGGTGAAATGACTAGATTATGAGAGTTGTAACCTAATCAGTGGATTAATCCACTGATATGAATTAACTGGGTGATAACGCTAGGCAGGCAGGGTGTGGCTGGAAGAGGTAGCTCACTGGGGACGGGCCTTTGGGTTTATGTTTTGTCCCTGGTGAATACAGCTCTCTCTTGCTTTCCTCTGCCATGATGTTCTGCCTCACCTTGGGATCAGAGTTATGGAGCTGACCATCTAAAACCAGGAGCCAAGTAAACTTCTCCTTCAGTAATTGTTCTTATTGGGTCTTTTGCTCACAGTGGCGAACAAGCTGAGTTAATCTCTCTCCCTCCTTCCCTCTCTCTCTCTCCCCCACCCCATCTACTCCCCCATGGACCTGCTGTCTATCACATGTTGAAGCATTTGCCTTCTACTGCTATTTTTACCACATGGTCTCATCTGGGATTTGTTTTGTAGAAATTCCTTTCAGAGTGTCAAATCCTTGATAAATATTTCCAATTTTCTGTGCTGTCACACCTTTGTGACTCATGGTAGCCTTTTATTGTTATTGCTACAGGAATGTTGAATGGGGTGAGTCAGTACCATGATGGTAACCTGAAGTTCCTTCTGCAAGATGTCTGGGCTGTGTAGTGCTTCCTGGTTTTGTCCTCAGCCGGAGTCTTCAGCTCTCCATACTGCTTTTCATCCCTAGCTACTTACTTTATTTTCCTTTACCTCCAGCTTCTTGATTTTTTTTCCCCATTTCTTTCTGAAGCCGGCCTTGGCTATGTACTCTTGAAGCACCAAAGGCTTTCTGTGTTCTGTTGGGCAGCTGTTAATGTTTTCATTTGTCTTCAATTGTGGGCCCTGGTGGCCTGACTCCCATTTGGGACCTTGAACACTTTGCCTACATATGGCCCTCTTTTATCCTTAAGGCTGCATACAATGCCCCCTGACCTCCAGAGAGCCCAGCAGAGCTGTTTTCTCCAAACCTAACATGCTTTTCCTGACTGTAGGCTCTGCTCAGGTGATTTATTGAGTCTCATCTGTAATATGTCTTTGATTCCTTTATGCTGTCTGAGAACCTTCTGTATCCCTAAATGAAAAGCACTTGGCAGGTAGTTAACCTTATCTTCTTTTACCACAGTGCTATTTCATGCTGCTATCAATGAAACCAACTCCTAAACTGTTTGCTACTTTTATTGAAACTATCCATATGTCACAATCTATCCTTATGAAATCACAGATTCCTCGACCCTTAGTGTTAAAAAGGGTCTTATAAGTAACTCCATTATATATAATGACTTGAGAATGGCATGTTATAAAATTAAACAACTCATGATGTGAAACCATATATACACCATGCAGGTATGTGTATATTGTGTCCTGGAAAGGTGTATGCCACAATGTTAATTAGGCTGTCTTTGGATGGTAGATTTATTGATGGTTTTACTCTTCTTTCTTACACTTTTTCACCTTTTCCAAATTTTCTACAGTAAGTAATACTACCTTGTAAAGAAAAATGGTAAACTGCTTTTAAAATTCTAAAGGGGAGATTTTTCTGTGTAGAATTCTATATCAATTCAATTATTTGTTGGTGGCAGGATAGAATAATCACATGTATAGACATGAAACTACTCAGAAAAGTTTAAATTCACTTTGATTTTTTTTAGGAAGTCCAGGGAAGATGATTTACTATAAAACAAAGAAATAAGCTAATAAAGCAGAAGGCACATGATGGAGCAAACTCAACCCCAAAACCAAAGCAGTGCTTGAGGAAATTCTTAGTACAACAGGCATGCAGGAGCCGTGGAGAGCAATCACTTTAGCCTGGAAGAGAGGCTGACAGAAAAGCTAGTTTATTTCCCTTGAAAGAAATAATTAAGAAGAAACCGCTCTGATACATCCCTAAGTGTCAGCGCCCATGCAGTGTTATTCACACCTTCGTTCATCCAGGTGATTATTTATTAAGCATATATTTTGTGTCATTGCCGTGCTAAATGTTGGGGATACAACAGTGGACCAAAAATATGCTTTCTTTTTATAGAACAGAAAAAAAAATGTAATAGTGATTATCTTCTTTACTTTTCCCACAGCCCCAGTTTATAAACCAGGTATTCTTCCCATGTTACAAAGAAGAGGTCAAGTTCAGATGGCTACATAACTCCATCAAGGGTCGCCAATTAGCAAATGTCACAGCAGCAATTCAAACAAGGAGTTAAAGGCCACATATTTTTTGCTTCTGTTTAGTCTTTTCTTCATGGAGAAAAACATTTTTTTTTTTTTTGGCTAGGAAACCTGCTTTCTTAGAATTGTATACTTAGCAGAAATGGTGAGGAAAATAACTTTGAACATTCTCTTGGCTGGCCATCGTGCAGATGATGTGTCTTGGTAAATCTGCACCTGATGGTCTGTGACCATACAGCCCCATACAGATGGACGCTCAGAGATGGTGCTGCAGCGTGCCTCCTGAATTACTGCTGCACAGCCCAAAATGTCTTCTCAGCATAACCGCAAATTGAAAATAAACTTGTAAACCATTGTCAGTGATGTAGCTCGAAGACTTTATGTGCTGAAGTGTCTTCAAAGCTGTTTTTCATTACACTGTGCCCTTTTTCAGTGGGCAGAATTTATTTTCTTCATTTTAAGTGTGCTCAGTGAGGGGAAAATGGATCTGGAAAGGAATGCACGGGTCTGATTCTTCAGTGCCAGGTGTGAAATGCATCCATTTCTTCAAAGATGGGAATCCTCCTCTCCCCACCCCGCCAACTCTGACAGTCTGTCACTCTCAGACTAGCAGCTCTAGGGTCCTGAATCTCTGCATCCAATCAAAAGGTATTTACTGGGTGTGGACTGGCATCTGCTCCATACCCAGCCTCTGGGATGGTAGTAGGTTTGATGCAATCCCTACACCAACCTCAGGCTTGATGATTTCAGGCTTTGATTCTGCAACCAGCACCACCAGCCTCTAATCTCACATCTGCCTCTTACTAGATCTGTGACCTTGGACAAAGTGCTTACATTTTCTGTGCCTTGGTTTTCTGTAAAGTGGGGGAAATATGCATAGCTCCTATTTTTTTAGTGTGAACCCCGGCAAAAGGTTTGATTTGGGGGCTTTAAGGAATGATTTCCTCGTGGATTTTTTTTTTAAAACTATGCCTCTGGATCCTCAACACAATCTGCCCCTGGATTTTAAACAAAAGATTCCCAAAGGCAGGTGCAATCTGTCTACAGGTAATTGACTCTGGATTTGAAAAGCAATCCATTTTCTTCACCAATCTGTTCTCTCTCATCCGACACTGTTTCCCCTCAGGAAATACAGGCAATTCAGAAGCCACATATCTGTAGGTCCTCTTGCCTTGCTAGCATTCCATCCTTAGACTATGATATTCTTTCTCACAGGACAGCCGCACCTTTCTCTCCTGAAAGCTGTCTTTCCCCGTCACCTCACTGCTTTCTCATGATACCTGCTAACTCTGAAAATCTGATTCAGGATTCTGGCAAACACTGAATTGGTAACTTTCTCATCGTTGTACATTATGGGACTGCTAAAGGCAAAATGAGATTTTGAAAAAGAAAATATTCCCTCTCAAACTCAGAAAAGGCAATTAGTATTCTACATTAGCTGTACAGGTCATTCTAGCTTCCACCTTGGGCATGTCGTGTGATTCAGTGGTGAAGTATCTGTGCAATTCCAGTGCTGACTTAAGTTCCCTGTGGTTGGCTAATCAGGAATTAAGAACACAAGCGGCATCCAGGCTGGTCCTTACCTTCAAAGATTCTGAAACCAAAGCCATCAAAAACCTCTGAAGGAAGTGAAAGCCTTTCTTAAAGTTTGGTGATTCCCCAGGGTCTGGCACAAAAGACTCATCACTATCTCCCTTATTCACATCCATGGCTTTAAAGACCATCTCCAAATGTATAGATATTTGGGAGAGAAGTCTTCATATTCTTCTTATTGCTCACAAGGCCAACTGATGACTCCCTTTCAATGTAGGCAGAATCACTGCATGTCGAGGGATCAGATCACAAAGATGCTGCCTCCATTCATTACTTCCTTTCTCCTGACTTCAAAATTAAAGATCCAGGCTCAGGAGTTCACTAGAGCAGACTCTGCTGCCTCCCTGTATGTTCCCTCCAAACATGTGGTGGGCTGCTCCAATCTGCTGCATCCTGGCAGAACTGCTGCCTTCTGATTGCTGTTGGTTCTTCCTGGACTTATGGTTTTCTTTTCACCATGGTTGGTGTGATTAGGGCCAGGGCCCACTTTGCATGGAGTAGCAATTCAGCCTTGTATACCTTTCTCTCTCTTTTGCTTTCTCCCTCTCCTCCTTTTTCTCTTTCTCCCACATACCAGCTGAGCTATGGCAGCTTGTCTGATTAAGCAATAGGACTTGGGAACAAATGTAAAAGGTGCACTTAAAATTTTCTAAATTAAATTTTGTTTCCCTTTTCTATTTCTCCCTGAATATATTTTTAGTTTGATATCCATAAATACTTTTTACTGCTATGTCTTGCTCTCCTTCTGTAGCTGATGGATATTTTTACTAGCATTTTCCATGAAGCAAATTGAGATTTCTAAGCTTAGAAAAATAAGGTTGTAGTGGAGCTCTGTTCCTTTGCTGTTTTTACCTTCTAGGGCCCATTTACTCTTCTCTTGGAAATGATGACCCAGTTTATTTCTGGGACACTTCCTTTCTCTCTATCCTCAATTCATGCTCTTTGGATTTTCCTAGAGCATGTGACTCAGGTCTGACCATAGTGCTTCTTTCAGAGATCAGAAACCAACATGAATTTTCCTGGGCTATTAAGCACAAATACTGTTTTCCACTGGGTTTGTTTGATCTGGGAAGATGTGATGTGCACTCTGGAAGCCACCTTCTACTCACAAGGGGACAGACGGCTTGCCTGAGAATGAAGCCAGTGCACAGATGTGTTAAGATATGGTAGAAAGATCCCTGCTCCTGTGACATTGAACTACCAGATGAAGTATCCCTGAAGCCAGGCCACTCTGGAAGTTTTTCTTTATAACCAATAAATTCCCTCCTAAACCAGTTTGGACATGATCATCCGCTACTTAAAATGGAAAAGAACCAATTGATGAAGGCATGAGGTGGTGGTACAATTCTAGGCTCTCCAGTTCAGTTTGCTAGAATTTCAGATTTGGGGCTCTTATCAGGTTAATCATAAAATGCTGCTTTGATTTCTTTGACTACTTTTCCTTGTACTTTTATCTTCCTCTGGAAGCTACCAATGGGGGCAAGATTTGGGCATCTTTTGATTCCATGGGAATAGTGTTATAGTGGCACAAGTGAAATTTTTCAGGATTTGACAAGCCTTAAAACAATATCATCAGACTACAGTTTTAGCTCTTATATTTAAGTCTATGGTCCATTTTGAGTGTGGACCTTTTGTGTATGGTGTGAGGTAATAGTCCAAAATCTTCTTATTCCCATATTCATATCCAACTTTTACAGATAATTTGCTAAAATTCACATATTTTCCTCCAATGAATTGCCTGTCACTGTTGTTGAACATCAAGGAACCATAAAATTAAGGATTTATTTCTGAATCTCAATTCTATTCCATTGGACTATATTTCTGTCCTTACACTGGGACCACACTTAATTGATTTTGCACTGATTTTTATATTGGGTGATGTAAGTTCCCCAAGTTGTCTTTTAATTTTTTTCATTGTCTTGGCTAATCAGGGTTCCTAATATTTTCATAGGAATCTTAGGATCAGGCTGTTAATGAAGAAAGAATACACCTTAGGTTTTAACTATTGAACATTACCCATGTGTATGAAATGTTTCTGTTTATTTAGATTTTCTTTATTTAACTCAGTAATTTGTTATGGTATTGAGCATACAGATCTTTCACTGCTTTTGTTAAATTTATTCATAAGGATTTCATTCTTTTTTGACACTATATTAAATGAATTATTTTCTTAATTCCATTTTTAAGTTGTTCATTGCTAGTATAAAGAATTAAAACTGGGTGTGGTGTCACATGCTTCTAATCCCAGCAGCTTTGGAGGCTGAGACAGAAGGATAACCAGTTCAAAGCCAGGCTCAGCAATTTAGCAAGGTCCTTAGCAACTTGGCCACACCGTATCTCTAAATAAAATATGAGAAGGGCTGGGGAAGTTGTTTCCAGGTTAAGGCTCCTGGGTCTAACCCTACCAAAATTTTTTTTAAAATAATTTTTGTATGTTAATATTGTGTAATAAAACCTTTGCTAAACTCATTTGTAAGTTCTGGTAGCAGAAAAAAGTTGTTGGATTTTTGTTGTTATTTCTCTCCATTCTGTAATCTTTTAGTTTTTCTTTTCTTGCTCTATTGCACTGGTTAAAGCAACCAGGTACAAGTTAAACAGAAGTGGAGAGAGTAGAGGTCCTTGCCTTTTTAGGAGAAAAGTCATTTTTTTTTCTTGTTTGTTTGTTTATAGATGATCTTTATCAGATGGAGGAATTTGCTTCTATTCCTACTTTGTTGGAAGTGTTCTTTCTTGTTTGATTTTGTCAAATATTTTGTCTGAGAAAATCATGTAGTTTTTGTCCTTTATTTTATTAATATAATAAATTACATTAATTGATTTTCAAATGTTAAACTTACCTTAAATTTCTGAGATAAATTTTACCTGGTCATGATGTGCATGTTGCTTTTGGCTTGCTAATATACTCACATGTCAGTTCACAAGACAGCTATGTTCCAAGAAATGTGTCATTAGCAATTTTGTCCTTGTGAAAATATTGTAAGATTGCACATGCACAAATAAAGATGGTATAGCTTACCATACACCTTGGCTATATGGCATAACATATATAACATTGATTACAAGTATAGTTACATCATGTAACTATACTTATAATACCATAGGCAATTGTAACACAATAGAGTTTGTGTTTCAAAACATATCTAAAAAAGAAAATGAAAATAGACATAACCAAATGTTAAAAAAATGAAGTAAAAATACAATGTACAAGAAAAAAATGATACACCTTTGTATTTACCATGAGTGGCATTTGCATAATTGGTCCAGGTGAGTCACTGAGTGAGTGGTGGGTGAATGTGAAGGTCTGTGGACCACAAACACTTTACACTTTGGCTACACTAAGGTTATAAAAATATTTTTTTTTACGTTTCGATAATAGATTAGTCTTTGCTTATTATAACAATTTTTTCTTTGTAAACTAGCTTTTTAAAACCTTTTTGACTATTGCAAAACAGTTTGAAATACAATGTATCTGATGTATAAAAATTTACTGCTTTATATCCTTGTTTTATAAACTCTTTTCTATTCTAAAATTATTTATTTTACTTTTCAAACTTTTTGATAAAAATCAAGATGCAAACATACATGAACCTAGTCTGCACAGGGTGAGAGTCCTCAGTATCACTGTCTTCCACCTCCACATCTTGTCCTGCTGCAAAGTCTTCAAGGACAGAAACAGACATGCATCTGCCACATCCTGGGAGAGCAATGCCTCCTTCTGGAATTCCTTCTAAAGCACTTGCCTTAGGCTCTTCCTGATGAGGTGGCACTTTCTTCAGAAACATGTCCATGTGGGTTTTTCATTCATTTCTTTTTGCATCACAGACATGCTTGCAGATAGATAATGCACCATGACTGTTCCTCTGCACTAATAAAAGCCTTTCTGTGCTGGGATCCATGTTTTCAATCTTTATAAGGAGTTTGTTGAGGTCTGCAAATGCTTCTGCTGAACATTTTTCACTGTGAACATTTTTGGGGGGTTCTTCGTCTCCTAAAGTTGACTTTCTCTTGCCTCTTCTTCAGTGATATGTTCCCTAGGTGACAGAACTATTTTCACCCCCTTGTAATCCTGTACGTGGTCCCATCTCTCATGTACATGGTCCCATCATTGACTGCAACATAGTTATATGGCACATCACTATGTTTTTCTTCATTTTCTCTCTCTTCTCTTCTTGGGACTCCTATTGCATTTGTGCTAATATGCTTGTCCTACAAGCTTCGGAGGTACATTTTCTTCCATCTTTCTCTATATTCTTCAGTTTGTATAACTCTTATTAACCTATTTTAGTGTTCACTAATTCTTCTGTCATCTCCTTATTATAGTTTACATTTCTTTATTGAGTCTTCCTCTCATTAACCATTCTTTTCTATTAACTCCTTATATTTATTTATTTTTTTAGTTTTATTGATTTAATTTTTTTAAATACATGACAGCGGAATGCATTACAATTCTTATTACACATATAGAGTACAATTTTTCATATCTTTGTTTTAATTGCTACTTTGAATTATGTCAACAAAATCCAATACCTAATCCCACTCAGCATCAACTTCTGTTGGTTTCTTTTTCCTGATGGTAGCTAATACTTGAATGTTTCTTTTCATGTCTTAGAGATTTTTTTTTTTAAACTGGGCATTATAGATAATACTTTATAACAATTCTGAACTATGATTATTTTTTTCCCTGCCAGTTGTTAGTGGTAAAATTTTGTTTGGCACCTTAGTTTGTTTCTTCAGTGCTGGGGATTGAACCCAGCACATGCTAGGTAAGTACTGTACCACTGAACTACATCCCCAGACACAGCATCTTAGATTTAATATGTGGACTCTTTTTTTTTTCTATAATGTGTGACAACTAATGCCTCTACTCAGCTTATGTTTATTTTATTTTTCATCCATGATGCTTAGGGGAGTCACATCTGCTTCTGTATAACTTAATGGTCAGCTAATGACTTGTCAGAGATTGTGCTATAATTCTTATCACTCTGCTGATGGATCTGTATATGGATTGATGGTTTATGTTCGAATTTCAGGGAGTTGTCAAGTGTGCATCGACATTTGTTATATTGTAGGCCATCTCAGTTCTACAGTGTGAATCATGTGTGTTTCACTCCAGCCAGAGATGGGTGAAGAATTTCTATAGCCTCTCTACATCTCTCTTGTTTTCCAGAACTCCCTACTAATGTTCTAGATTGTCCTCTGGCACACTACTGTGCCCAATGGGGGCTGTAACTTCTGGCTAGCAGAGCTGCTGCCTTTGCCTTGGCAGGGCTGCTGATTATCAGCACTGGCACTAACAGCTTGGTGGGACATGGATTTCTATCTACTCCAAATCAGCTCCAACCAGCTTTTTGTGGTTAACCTCACCCTTGGTGTTATTATTTGGCAGATAGCAAAATGACCCTCTTGAATGGCCTAGGGGAAAGGAAGGAAGAACATGAACCACTTGGACAAGAAAGCCATAGACTCCCACTGTTGTCCCTCTGTTGGAGTTCTAGCCCTTTTTTGAATTAATGTTCCTTTATTTGTTGTTTTCTTTCAGTTTATCTCCAGAGCCCTGAAATAGTTATGGTAATTTCATTCAGTGTTATTGCTGTTTGGGGTGAGGAGAGGATTTGCCAACCTCTTCACTCTACCACAGCCAGTGGTTGGATGTTTTAAAATGCAAAAATGACAGTTACTTATGTATATATTCCTACCTTTTATTTTCTTTGACTATTTTGAGTCAATAAGAAATGTCTGTTTGTCAAAACCATTTCTTTGCAATTGTCTAAAGGCTTCACAGATTTGGTTAATCCCTATAATCATAATAGTCACCATGTTAAATTATAAATTGCTGTTATGGTTGGATATGAAGTGTCCCCCAAAAGCTCATGCATGAGACAATGCAAGAAGGCTTACAGGTGAAACAATTGGGTTATGAGAACCTTTACTGAATCAGTGCATTCATCCCCTGATAGGAATTAACTGGGTGACAACTGTAGACAGGTAGGGTGTGGCTGAAAGGGATGGGTCATTGGGGGTGTGCCTTTTGGGTATATGATTTGTGTCTGGTTAGTGGAGTCTCTCTCTCTGCTTCCTGGCATCAAGATCCCAGCTGCTTTCCTCTGCCACACTTATCTGCTGCAATGTACTGCAATGTTCACCTCAGACCCTGAGGAATGGAGCTAGTTGTCTGTGGACTGAGACATCTGAAACTGTGAGCCCCCAAATAAAACTTTTTCTCTTCTAAAATTGTTCTTGCCAGGTATTTTAGTCACAGCAGTGAAAAAGCTGACTAAAACAATTTTTACCAGTGTTTTATTCCTTAAATCCCACAAAACTGTGAACTCCACCAAGGCGGGGACCATTTCTTTTTTGTCATGAACTCTAGTCCTGAGACCTAGCGTAGTCTGCTATATCGAGTGGTGCTCAGACTTACTTACAAATATTTGCTGAATAATTTTTCCTGTCGTATCCCTTGTCCTAGGTAGGTGAATCTGTGCTGAGGTAAAAAGGGAAGGAATATTGACTAGAAATATGCTTTTATATTATTAGTCACCTGGGCCTTCTTTGTTCAGGAAAGCACAGCTTTGCTCTCAACCATCAATATTTTACTTGGCAACCCCTCAACTTGTTTTAGAAAGCCCTTACATGAATTATAGTTTTAGGTAGGCAGTGTAATAGGGCTGGAAATATTGCTGTAAGTAACCAGTCGAATATCATCCTATTTGGGTCTCCATTTTTCCATCTGAAGAATAATAAATTTGGACTACATTAGCTTTATTAGTTTTCAAACCTGGCTGCGTGGGTGAATAACCTCTGACAGTTGTCCTGTTGTTAGAATCCCAGGGTCAAGGAATAGTAGTTGGCGTTTTTTAAAAAGTTCCAGTGGTGTTTTGTAGTCAGCTGCACTGGCAAGTGGGTGGCACTGGAGAATTACTGGAATAGATGATCTCAAAGGCCCTTTTCAGTTCTGAGCTTATCCTTTCCCATTCTTCTTAAAAAAAAAAAAAAAAGCAAGAAACTTTTTTGGGTTATACACGCAGGGTCACCCCCAACCTCTGTGCTGAGAGAGAGTCTTTGAAGAAGTCGCTTATTTAGGCAAAGAAAAGACAGTTTCTGGGTTGTTTTTGTGTAGTCATGTAAAATTTGGGTTTCGTATGCTCCCCAGAGTGAAGAACATAATGAGAAATGGGAATGGGATGAAAGAAACTTACTTCTTTTTTTGGCTGACTGATAATTGGTATAGGTTGAGTACTGCTAATTATCTAATGAAGGAGGCTGACAATGTATTTGATCACTCTCTCCTTTCTGGATCTGCAAGTGAATGTCTGCTATTGTCTCTTTCCTTTCCTAAGCTTTAGAAAAAACAGCATGAGCTTATTTTAAAATAAATTGAATGAAATCTTGCATTCAAAGAGGGTACACTGGGACTCCCTTTTTAACAAACTTCACAGATTGATTTTCCTGGGAATAGAATGAAATAGACTTTGAGAAGCATGTCAGAGAGTTGCCTTGAGGGAAGTGTGGCTTCCAGACCAGTTGCATGTTTCTGCTCAGATGCAGGCATTTGATTCCTTTTGTCCATGAGAAATTAGGACCTACCTAGGTCTCTTAAGGGGAAGCTGAGATCAATTTGGTAGTCTGAAAATGCTAATGATCCTGGTGTTGCTGGAAGAGAATGCTTCTTCTGGACACCATTCTTTGCTTAGCTAGGCTGTCACCAGGTAAGCCTAGGGGACAACTTCAGGATGGCTGCTCCTAAGACACCAGTGTGTGCTCTGTTCTCCACGTGTGACTCTAGGCCACATCTGCTCTTGCAGAGGTCCTCCATTGAACTTGGTGTTATTATTTGGCAGATAGCAATCCTATTTGAAAGGCAGAAAAATCATAAATAGTTTAAATATAAAATTTCCTAACCCAGGGATTCAGTCTTCTTGGAATGATGACCCACATTTTTGGACAGTGATATCTGATAATGGTAGGTATTTTGATGAAATCATAATATTCATCCTTGCAGAAATATAACATATTCACTAATAATAATATTTACAAAGAGTAGAATAATGCATAAAACATGTCTTTAAAAACATATTCAAAATAATGTAGAAATACTACTAATATGTAAAAATAGACACAGGAAAATCATTTGAAGGGAATGTACAGAATAATAAATGCATTACCAGTAGATAACTATGATTGACCACAATTAGTTGAATATTTCAAAATTAGCTACTAAAGAGGATTTTGAATGTTCCCAACACAAAGAAATGATTAATGTCTGAGGTAATGGATACACCAGATACCCTGATCACACACTTGAGAGAAGTGAGGCCCCGATCATTACATTGTGTACATGTATTGAAAGGTCACATTCTAGTCCATATATATGTATTTTGTCTGGGACACTATAAAGGTAGTACTAAGAGGAAAGTTTATTGCATTGAGTGCATTCATTAAAAATATAAAAAGTCAACAAATAAATGACCTAACACTACATCTCAAAGCCCTAGAAAAAGAAGACTAAATCAACACCAAAAGCAGTAGAAGACAGTAAATAATTAAAATCAGAGCTGAAGTAAATGAAATTGAAGCAAAAGAAACAATTGAAAATTTTGACAAAACAAAAAGTTGGTTCTGTGAAAAAAATAAATGAAATAGATAAACCCCTGGCCATGCTAATGAAGAGAAAAAGAGAGAAAATTTAAATTACTAAAATACAAGATGAAGAAGGAATTCAAACAATGAACATGTTTGAAATACAGAAGATAATTAGAAACTATTTTGAAAATTCATACTCTGATAAAATAGAAAATACCAAAGATATCAACAAATTTCTAGAGATATATGAACTATCCAAACTGAATCAGGAGATCATACATGATTTAAACAGATCAATTTCAAGTAATGAAATAGAAAATGCCATCAAAATCTTATAACCAAGAAAAGCCCAGGAACGAATGGCTTCTCAGCTGAGTTCTACAAGACTTTCAAATAAGAATTAACACCAATGCTCCTCAAAGTATTCCATGAAATAGAAAAGGTGGGAACCCTTCCAAACTCATTCTATGAGGCTAATATCACCCTGATACCAAAACCAGACAAAGACACATCAAGGAAAGAAAACTTCAGACTGATATCCCTGATGAATATAGATGCAAAAATTCTCAATAAAATTCTGGCAAATCACATGCAAAAACATATTTAAAAGATAGTGCACCATGATCAAGTGAGATTCATCCCAGGGATGCTGGGTTGGTTCAACATATGGAAATCAATAAACATAATTCATCATATTAATAGACTTAAAAACAAAAAATCATATGATCACCTCAATAGATGCAGAAAAAGCATTTGAAAAAATACCTTTATGTTTAAAACATTAGAAAAACTAAGGATAGTAGGAATATACCTCAACAGTGCAAAGCTATAAATTCTAAAGACAAGGCCAGCATCATTCTAAATGGAGAAAAATTGAAAGCATTCCTGCTAAAAACTGGAACAAGATAAGGATGTCCTCTTTCACCACTTCTATTCAACATCATCCTTGAAACTCTAGCCAGAGCAATTAGACAAAAGAAAGAAATTAAAGGGATACATATAGGTAAAGAAGATCGCAAACTATCACTATTTACTGATGACATGATTTTATATCTAGAAGATCCAAAAAAATCCACCAGAAAACTTCTAGAACTAAAAAATGAATTTAATGAAGTAGCAGGATATAAAAATCAACACCAAAAAATCAAATGCACTGAAAAAGAAACTAAGAAAACTACTCAAAAAAAAAAAAAAAACAAAAAACAAAAACACATGGGAATCAATCTAACAAAAGAGAAAAAAAATCTGTACAATGACAACTACAGAACACTAAAGAAAGAAATTGAAGAAAATCTCAGAAGATGGAAAGATCTCCCATACTCCTGGATAAAAGAATTAATATCATCAAAATGGCCATACTACTGAAAGTGTTATACAAATTTAATGCAATTTAAAATCCCAATGACATTCTTCATAGAAATAAGAAAAGCAATCATGAGATTTATTTGGAAAATAAGAGACCCATAATAGCTAAAGCAATCCTTAGCAAGAAAAGTGAAGTAGGAGACACCACAATAGCAGATATTCAACTATATTACAGTGCTATAGTAATAAAAATGGCATGGTATTGGCACTAAAATAGACTTATAGACCAATGGTACAGAATAGAGGACACAGAGATAAACCCACATAAATATGGTTATGTCATACTAGACAAAGGTGCCAAAAACATTCGCTGGAGAAAAGATAGCCTATTCAAAAAATAGTGCTGGCAAAACTGAAAATCCAGTTTTGGATTAAATTAAAATCAAACCTCTATCTCTGACCCTGCACAAAAATCAACTCAAAGTTAATCAAAGACTTAGGCACTAGAACAGAGGCCCTGCACCTAATAGAAGACAAAATAGGCCCAAATCTTTACCATGTCCGTCTAGGATCTGATTTCCTTATGAAGACTCCTAAAGTGCAAGAAGTAAAATAAAGAATCAATAAATGGGATGGATTCAAATTCAAAAGATTTTTCTCAGAAAAGGGAAACAGTTAATAAAGTGAGGAGAGAGCCTACCAATTGGGAGAAAATCTTCACCACATACACCTCCAATAAAGCATTAATCTCTGGGATAGATAAAGAACTCAAAAAACTTAACATCAAAAATAAATAAATAAATAAATAGCCCAATCAATAAATGGGCTAAGGAGCTGAAAAGACCCTTCAAAGAAGAAGAAATACAATTGGTCAACAAATATATGAAAAAGTGTTCAACATCTCTAGCAATCAGAGAAATGCAAATCAAAACTACTCTAAGATTTCATCTCACTCCTGTCAAAATGGCAATCATCAAGAATATTGGCAACAATAAATGTTGGTGAGGATATGGTGTAAAAGGTACACTCATATAATGCTGATGGGACTGCAAATTGGTGCAGCCACTATGGAAAGCACTATGGAGATTCCTCAGAAAATTGGGAATGGAACCACCATTTGACCCACCAACCTACTCCTTGGTTTATACCCAAAGAACTGCAAATCAGTGTGCTATAGTGACACAGCCACATCAATGTTTATAACAGCTCAATTCACATGAGCTAGACTATGGAACCAACCTAGGTGTCCCTCAATAGATAAATAGATAAAGAAAATGTGGCATATATATATTCAATGGAATATTATTTAGCTTTAAAGAAGAGTAAAATTATGGCATTTGCCAGTCAATGGTTGGAATTGGAGAATATCTTGCTAAGAGAAATAAGTCAATCCCACAAAACCAAAGGTTGAATGTTGTCTCTATTATGCAGAAGCTAATTCACAATAAGGCTGGGGACACTAGGGAAGAATAGCATTACCTTAGGTTAGGTAGAGGGAAGTGATAGGAGGAGAGGGGAGGGGAGGTAGGGGTAGGAAACAGTAGAATGAAACAGACATTATTACTATGTGTATATATCTGACCAATATGATTCTGCAACATGTACACTCAGAAAAATGAGAAATTATATTCCATCTATATATGATATAACAAAGTGCATAAATGTACTCTACTGTCATGTATAACTAATTAAAACAAATTAAAAATTTAAAAAATAATTTGATATTTAAAACAAAAATAAATAAAAAATTTTAAAAATATGTTAAAAATAATGAGTACATTAGAATGGTGTGGTTTATGGGTCTTTTTAAAATTTTCATATTTTCTGTAAGGTGCTTTAAAAATTATCACTATGTTTAATTAAGGATGAATGTTAATGGAGTGAGGACCATCTCACAGCTTGAGCAGCCATCCCTACCTCTATCTTCTCTTTCCTCACATATTCCTTCATTCAAAGAGTAACAAAGAAGGTGCTGATACACAAGAAAGAGATTTAGAAGTTTGAATTGGCTGTCCTAAGGCGATTTTGGAGATTTTGGGGTGTTGGATCACTAAGCACACCCAGACCATTGTACTAGTTGAACTTTTTTTCTTTTTTCTTTTTTCTTTTTTTTTTTTGTACCAGGGATTGAACTCAGAAGCACTTGACCTCTGAGTCATATCCCAAGTACTATTTTGTATTTTATTTAGAGACAGGGTCTCACTGAGTTGCTTAGCACCTTGCTTTTGCTGAGGCTAGCTTTGAATTCAAGATCCTTCTGCCTCAGCCTCCGGAGCCATTGGGATTATAGGCCTGTACCACTGTGCCAGGATAGATCATTGTACTAAATATGAGATACTCTGTCTTACAAAGAATATTGACAAATTGTACTGACAAGGAAGAATTCTGGTAAAATGAATGATGAAAATGTTACTGCACCTGCCCCCTCAGTCCCGCACTTGGGTGGCTACCTAAACTTGCTTTACTTAAATCCAAATGACTCTTCAGTTACTGAAGAGTCTAATATCCACTGCTACTACCTTTAATACCCTAATGTCATTACCTACTCTGCTTTAAGACCTTTAAGTAACTCTACTCCCCATCTTCTGAAGCCACTCTGTTTCAGCCAAATAGAATGTCATGGCATTTTTATCTTTTCTGTCTTTGCTCACACTATTCTCTTTACCTGATATTATCTGCCCTCTTCCTTGAGAAGCTTTTAATCAGTTTATTTAGCTTAGAAGTCACCTATTCTATAGCACTTATAATAAAGCCACTATGTGATGACTTGCTTTCTCATCTCCTCCTCCCTCACATTCTTTTTAGATCCTTAATAGGTAAATAATCACACTGTATCATCAGGATTTACTTAAGGTTTGTTTCCTCTGTCCCAACACACTCATCTCCCCTGGGGAAAGAATGCTACCTTATTAATCTTACTATACACAGCACAGTGGTAAGTTTTTTGACACACAATGAATAATAAATATTTGTTAAATGAAAAAGCATTCATTCATCAGTTATTATATGAATTAATGAATGAATTAACAAGCTGTCAGCATCATTTTCTAGAATAGTGTAATAAGAACCTCTGAAAATCCACTCCACCATAAAAACAAGGAGAACACTTGCAAAAACTATCAGATGTCAAAATCAACATATTTGGAACTCTTCAAATTAACTAAAGACTTGCAACAATCTGAGGAGGAGGCTTACTTAAGAAATATGGCTCTGCCTTGATAGAAATAGCTGACTTTTGAGAGGTTTAATTTACCCAATCCCATCCACCTTTCTCTAGCTTTGCAGTAATCTTGAAAATCAATGTCCTCATAGCTAATTACAATAGTTAAAGAAACCAGCAGCCTAGAATGCACTGGAGGAGGCATAATGGGTTCAGAGCTTCCATAATAAATTACCAGAGAATTGTTACCATTTTCCCTGTCTGGTAGCTTTCCAGTCAGTTTCATTCTCAGGGTTTCCATTTGCTGATCCTGACAGAGATCTCAGTTTGTGCAAACAACCCTACCCACAGGAATTTGTTCAAAACAATCAGTGGCAACTGTTTAATAAAATGGCTGTCTTGTCAAGGCTACCAGTTTGGATTGACAAGAGTCTTACCAAAAATTTAAAAGGGAAATCTGGAGAATGAGATGTTTACAAGGAGAGTTTGAAAAACTCTAATAAATAAATATGTATATTTGTTATCATAATATATTATCTAAATTTTCCAATATCAACAAAAGTTACTTATTCCTTTATAAAGGAATAAGAAGTATTGCCCAGTTAGAGGAATGAAACCAGTCAATAAAAAAATGTCTTGAGGAAGTCCAGATATTGGACTTTTGCAAAAGACTTTAGATGAGCTATTGTAAATATGTGTTAGAAAAAGACAAAAGAATCTACTTCAAAAGAAGTAAAAGAAAATATTTAAACAAAATATGTCTTACCAAAAAGAGAAAATCAATAGAGAGAAACTATTTTTAAAAGAATTAAACAAAAATTCTTTTGAAGAGCCCTTTAAACAATTTCCAGGTTACACAATATGCTTGGCCATGAAACACAAATTGCAATAAGTTACAATAAGTGAAATAATTAAAATATATTTGCCAACCACATTTGCAATTTAATTAGAAAGAAGTAATAGAAAAAATACTAGAAGATCCTCAAATGTTTTAAAATTAAACAGCGCACTTCTAAACAATATGTGAGTCAATGAAAAATCATAAATGATATTTATTGGAAAATATTTTAGTTAAAACAAAAACACAATGTATAAAAAATTATGAGGTGTACTTAACAGAGTGCATATAGGCAATAGATAGCCCAAAGTAGCATACATTAGAAAAGAAGAGAGGTCTAAAATCAGTAAGTTAAACTTCACCTTCTGAGAATGTTTTTCAACCTCTGTGATCGGGGATAATGAAATCAGTTTATTGGTCTGTCAGCAAATTTCCTTTCTGAAATAAGAGGGTCTAGAATAGCTAAAGATAGAATGGATCAGAGAAAAAAGAATAGAATAGAATAGATACACCAGAAAGGTCTAAAATCAGTAAGTTAAACTTCACCATAAGAAATCAAAACAAACAAACAAGCAAAAAATTAAGCCAAAAGAAAGCTGAAGGGTTAAATGAAGGAGACAAACGTACAAATCTATATAATAGGGAAACAAAAGCAATAGGGGAAAAATTGAATCTTGTATCTGTGACAATTAATCAAATTGATAAAATTTTAAATTATTGACTATCAAGAGAAGGGAAGGGAAAGACAGAAATTACCAAAATCAATATTAAAAGGAGAAACATCACTATTAAAACTATGGAAATTATAAATGATTGTAGGGAATAACAAGAAAATCATACAAATGAGGTCGATTTATGCAGTGCATATTATTTAGTCACAAAACAATGAAGCTCTTTTACCTGTTACCACATGGATAAAACTTGAAATATTACAATAAGCACAGGAGAATTGTGAGTTCAAAGTCAGCTTCAGCAACTTAGTGAGGCCATAAGCAACTCAGCGGGACCCTATCTCTAAATAAAATATAGAAAGAGATTGGGGATGTGGCTCAGTGGTTAAGCACCCTTGGGTTCAGTCCCTGGTACCAAAGAACATACATACAAACACACAAACAAACAAACAAAAATAAAGGTCAGTCACATACTTCATTTTATTTATATGAAATGTTTAGAATGAGTAAAACTATAGAGAGTAAATAGATTAGTGATTGAAGTTCCAGTTGAAGAGGCAAGATCCTTCTATGGAGGATGAATTATGGGACTCAAAGAAATATGCATTAGCCAGTACCACAGAGTGCAGTTGTCCAGGGAAGAACTCAGAGACTGAAGGTAAACCTCTCAACACTGAGGAACAGTCCAGAGTGAATAACAGAAACACTGTAGGACCAAACTTTTCACTCTTATGTGTTAGAATGTTTCAAAAATAGGTTCGAGTAAAAAAGATGTTTTACTTTTCAATGCAGTGCTTATATGTATTTATATGAAAAATTGAAATAATTTCCCACAAAATAAAATCCTTACTACCTCTGGTATAACTATTCTATTCTATACTTTTTTTCCTTATCCATCCTATCTTTATCTATTCTAGTCTCTCTTATTTCATAAAGGAAATTCGCTGACAGAACCCAATAAATTGATTTCATTATCCCCTATCACAGAGGTTAAAAAACATTCTCATAAAGAGCCAGATGGTAAATATTTAAGCTTCATGGGGAGATGATCTTTGTTGTGACTACTCAGCTCTGAAGTTCTAGCATGAAAACATCTACCAATAATTGTAAAAAAAAAATAAGGGCATAGCTGAATTCTAGTAAAATATCTTCATAAAAACATGTGGTGGGCTGTATTTTGCTGACTTTTGCCCTCATGAAGACCTGAAATTCAAATTCAGGGTCTAAAACCCTCTGAAAAGGAGCTGATGTCTGAGGGTTTTGTTGTTGTTTGTTTTACGTACTTGGGGTTGAACTCAGGACTTGCGTTTTCTACGTATGTGCTCTGTCACTGAGCTACATCCTCAGACATTTTTTTTTAATTTTATTTTATCATTTTGAGACAGAGTCTTATTAAGTTAACCATGCTGGCCTTGAATTTGTTATTTTCCTGCCTTAGCTTCCCAAGTAGCTGGGATTACAGGCATGCGCCACCATATGTGGTTTGAAATCTGAGTGTTTAATATTTATTTACTCATGTGATTTACTACTTTTAAATTGGTCTGCTCCACTATGCCATAAGCTGTATGACAGGAAGGACTAAATTAATTTTTTTCAGCACTATATTCCTCGCTCTTCTCACAGAGCTAGGCACACTACAAATGTTCAGTATATATTTGTTGAATTAACAAATGAGTTAATGAGCATATGCTAACTGTCCAGCACTGTTCTAGGAACTGGCACTACTAAAATACATTGTTGCATGAATACTACAAAACTACATCAGCAGAGGTTTTTTTGGTCTATTTGTTGCTGTTTTCCCAGTGCCCAAAATAGTGTCTGGCACATAATTGGCGCCAGTAAATAATTATTGAATAAATGCATGACTAACAAAACAAATGAATGAAGGCAGGTGCAACTTCTTCCCTCATAGAGCTGTCTGGGTGGGAGATAAAGAGAGGTATGCAAGTGATAATTCTAAAGTGTGATCAACAGAGTTAGAAAGAGTGTTTTGCTAGCTTAGAGTGAGTTGGAGGGTATGTCAAGCAAGGCTTCCAGAGGGAGGTCTTCAGAACTGGGAACTGGGAACTAAGAAGCAGGTATAAAGGGAACAGGTAGGAGAGTGGAAGAAGGAAGGAGGCTATTTTGATTTGGAGACCAGGTGTTCCCCAAAAGCTCCTGTGTTAATGCTGGCTGCAAAATGATCAGATTATGAAAGATGACACCTAATCAATGGATTAATTTTTTTGATGGATTCATACTTTGAAAAGATTAGTGTATTAGGTAGTAACTATAAGAAGGCGGGGCATGGCTGGAGAAAGTGGATCATTGGGGGCACACCTTGAGGATTATGTATCTTGTCAATGGTTCCTTCTTCTCTCTCTATCTCTCCCTCCCACCCTCCATGCCCCTCTTACCCCACCTTTTCTTGGCCACCATGAGCTGGGCAGCTCTTCTTGGCCATGCTCTTCTGCCATGATGTTCTGCCTCACCCAAGGCCCAGAGCAACAGAGTTTGCCAACCACGGACTGAACCTCTAGGACTGTGAACCAAAGTAAACTTTTCTTACTCTAAGTTGTCCTTGTTAGGTATTTTGGTCACAGAGAGGAAAGGCTGACTAACACAAGCCAACTGATGAGAAGAGAGGATAATGTGAAAAGTGCAGAGTTGAGAGAGAGAGAGAACACTCAATAGGATCTGGACACAAAGGCGAAAGAGAGACATGTGAAAAAAAGGGCCAGCTCACCAAGACCAGGTCAACTCTGCTGAACCCTTTGTCCTTCCTTCTGCAGTCTCCCAGTTAAAAACAACAGGAGAAAATAACATGACAGAACAGAGTTTTTTTTTTTTTTTTTTTGTCTATTGTGTCTGAAGATTATTTTATCTTCACAGAAAGGGAATGTATGGCCCTAAGAATGAGTGAGCTCTCTGCATCTGGAGTGAAGTGAAAGGTGGAGAAACATGTATCTGGACATCGAAACTGTCAATTTAGATTTTTCTAGATAGTAGATTTTTTATACTATCATTTCGAAAGGACTGAATAAGTTAAAAAGAAAATAAGACTGAGGTAAAATTAGCTTTGTTTAGAGAACTATTTGGAATTTTCCTTGACATTATAGAAAACTTTGTTGAGTTAGCTATTCAGTAGATGCCTACTGAATACCTTCTTTGTCTGACTCCATGTTTGTTGCTGGACACAAAATGTGGACAAAACAGACATTGTCCTGTCTTTATGAAGATGGTAGTCTAGATGAATAGGTAGACTTTAAGAAAATAAATTCCCTAAAGATGAACAGTTATAAATATTGATACACATGAAGAGAAATAGCCAGGTACTGTGCAACTGAGTGACAAAGAGATTCGTTTCAGACAGGAGAATCGGGGAAGGTCTCTCTGAGATGATACCTATACGAGTTCTGGGTCGGGTGGGGTTATCAAAGAGTGATCAAAGTTCCTGGGGAGAGGGAACTGTGAGAGGTAAAACCACATGAACAGAGTAGAAGTAGGTTCTGAGGAAGAAGAGTGCTGACCAGGTTCTTGGAAAGGAGAGAAGGTCAGTGCAGCTGGCATGTGAAGAGGCACAAGGTGAGGTCTCAGATGTAGTCAGAGCTCCAAAGGACAGGTTTCTCCATTGAAAGTGAGTGGATAGCTCATCAGAAAAAGAATCATGCAAGACCTTTTGGCTACATTAAGGATTTTATATTTTAATCAAGGTACTCGGGGTGGGGATAAAATGGTCTGATTTTTTGTTTTCAGAAGGCCTTGCTGGATGCTTTGTGGGTAAGGGATTGGAGAAGGGATGGTAGATTAGAGAGATGAGCAATCAAGCTACTAAAATAGTAAAACCATATTAGAGGACCTGATAAGGGACTCTTTGGGAGAGAGGAAGCAGATGTCAAGGGGGATTCCCACAGTTCCTCGAGCAACTGGGACTTCAGGAAAAATTGGGGGTGGGAGAAATATCTGACAGAAGATCAATAATGTTTGCAAGGTCCAAGGTTGGTAATCATTGCTTTGGTCCATTCCAAAGGAACTCATCAGCTCTTTTAAACATAAAGGGAAATGATCCAGGAAATCCTTCTCTTACACTGCTGGATTGATACCAGGAAGTATTTGTGGCTTCAGCATTCTATCTGGTGAAATTCATATTTGGAGAGATTAAGTGGCATCATCAAATGCATTGAGAAGCCCCACAACCCTCATAATAGATTATTGATTTCCTCACCTGCATGCTTTCTTTGAGTGATAACGAGTACTAAAGAGCTTCATGAGTAGATAGCATTTGACTTAGGTTTTTAAGTGTGAGTGAAATGGAGATCTGGTGTGGGAGAGTCATCCCAGATCATGGAGCAGTTATGTGTATAGGGGAGATTTCTGAGGGGCTTTTAAACTTATTGAGTATTTATGTGGAGTTCAATAAAGTTAAGTAAGAGACGCCTGAGCCCTTGTGGGGCAATTGATGAATGATCTGGAGATTGCAACCCATGTCCAGGAGCACATTTATGGCTGTGTATGTAGATTGGATGTAACTTCCCACTCAGGGCAGGGAACTGGGACGTATCTGCTCCCCTAAAGCTTTTCATCAAAGACTATTTCCCATTGTGCAATATGCTTCTTTTAATGTCACAGATGTTTTTATTTTAAATTATTAAACCTACTTTGAATTCTCTGTAATCTTCCATTTGTTCAATGACACCTAAGTATCACCTCAAAATGTAAATTAAACTTACAGGGTCTTGGTTGTGGCTGGGCAATGAGAATGAGTTTAGGATCTGAGAGACTTAAATGTATAGGACTAAATATGCATTATCATGCTTCTTCTCTGGCCGACAGGCACCAATCTAACCCACATTCTAACCCATTAGGTTTATTCACAAAAACAAAAAACTGATTCCAAGAACAAAGTTACAAACAATTCTGGCTTGGTGAACCCAGATCACAAGTCTGATTAAGAATGAAACGTCACCTACAAAGACATCCAGGTACTGGGTAATTTGAAGAAGTACATTTTGATTTTGAATATTTTCACAAAGTAGTTTGAACTTTGAAACAAATATTGGACCATCAGTTCCTAAATATATGTATATATAGTACTTGGTGCTAACATTGTGTCTGGTCCTTGTCAGCCTGCAAAGAATATTTAATAGTAAACGGTTGACTGAATGACTAAGGCTCCATAGACTTCCATCAACATTCTGCCATCTATCCAAGGGTAATAAAGCAAAATGACAGGTTTCCCAATTGAAATTGATTTTATAGTTTATCAAAAACTAAATATGAATCTCATTATTTTGACTTTAAAGCTAGATTTTAAAGTGAGAATTGCTTTAGCTTGTAACTGCCTTCTAATGTAGCAGAGAGCAAAGTATCTAATAACACCCTTCTCCGCTTAAAATGCTAGAGATGTCAATGATTGTTTAGTCCATGTCCTTGGAAATCCAAGCAGGTCTAATCTCTAGGATCTAATCTACCAAACATCTGAAAAAAAATTAATGAAAGAAAATGTCATGTTTTTGATTTGGGCATCAGAATCAACTAAGTTTAATAAAGTAAAGAAAAACAAACAAATAAGCAAAAAATAAGCTGATAAATAAGAAAATATGACTTGATGAACATATTACCTTAGCAAAAGGCTTGGGTTTATATCTGCCTCAGGGAAACACCTCCTCCCATCCTTCTTCTAGTTAAAAGAGAACTTATGGGAAGTGGCTATGGCAGTACTGTGTCTATGGCAGACACTTTTCACAGTGGCAAAAGCTAAGGAATACTACCCAACATATTCCCCAAACAGCTGTGACTCTTGGCTCATCTTCCATCTCACCCTGTGTAATTGCTTTCTACTCCTACTTTCCTGTTCTCCCTGCTCCTCGCTCGTTTTCTCTTTTTAAAATTCTTTTGTCTCTCTTGCTTCCTTCTCCTTTGGTTACTTTAAAGTCATTTTTTTTTTCTTCCCTCTATCGCCTTGGAAATAAGAAGTTCACACAGAGCCACTGCAAAGTGTGTTTTATGTTTTGTTGAAAAGCACTTATTTATGGTTACATTTGATTGAGTTATTTCTAGATTCTAAAGCAGAGCGGTACAGTCCTCCCTCTGCCTGTAGCCTACCTAATTCATAGTGGTTAGAAGTATTCATGGATGAAAGCTCTGCCTGAAAAATCTGGTTCTCTGTGTTTTGCCACTTAATATTAAGTAACTCTGATAGATTTTCTGAATCTATTTCTCTGACTCTTACCTGACTTCTGACCCCATTGTCTTAGTTATTTGCATGTCCTTTGGGCCGCATGTGTGGACTCCAGGTCATTTTCTTTTTTTTTAATGCTGACTTTTCAAACTTGTCCCTTACTCTTAGCACTGACTGCCCATTTGACCTTGGATTTATTGCTGATTCTAACCTTTAGAGCCAGGTTTTTCTGGTACTTTGCTTCTAGAATTGCAAATGGAATAGAGAGCAGTACAATAAAATGGGAGGAAAAAGCATTGGACTCCAGTCAAATGGGGTTGAATACTATCTCTTCAGTTATCAATTTTTTACTTTTTATGCAGTATGAGGGATTGAACCCAGGGATTTCACACACTGAGCTATCCCCCAATTTTATTTTATCCCCCCAATGTTTTATTTTGAGACAGGGTCTCACTAAGTTTTCCAGATGGCTTTGAAGTTGTGGTCCTCCTACTTCAACCACCTGAGTGGCTGGGAATTCAGGTGTGCACCACCATACCCAGCTTCCAGTTATCATTTTTTTTTTTTTTTACATTAGAAAAGCCACTTCCCTGACTCTTGCATTCTTCAACCCCAAAACGGTGGTAATGATAAATGCTGAATAAATGCTGAATCCCTTTTTAGGGAGATACCACCTAGTTTTTTTTTCTTTTCTGATTATTATTATTATTATTATTATTATTTTAATGCTAAAAACAAGATTCCTTCCTATCTGGTCCTCTCACGTAGTCATATTTCTGATGTGGATGCCCACTTTCTTTCTGTGTGTTTGTTTGTATTTTAGTGCTGTGCATCAGAACCAAAGTCCTCATGTATGCTAGGCAAGCACTCCACCACTAAGCTATAGCCACAGTCCCTGAATGGCCATTTTCTGACAATTATTTGGCCGCTCTCATGGGGCATGTAACCATTTGCTAACAGGTGACATACTTGTATGATTATTTCTGCTGCCTTCCTTCCATGATCTGGAACCAGGGGCCCTATAATCTGGCTGTACATGTTTCCCTTCTTAATCTCTTTTGCCTGCTGTTTGGCCTGCCCACTCTGTGTCTTGATAAGTGTTTGGTAGTTGGTGGGAAGATGAAGTCATCAGGCTCGATGTTGACCTGAGCTAGTTTATGAGCTCCAACTTCATTTAACAAAGAATCCTGTACAATAAACTAGGTACTAGATCCTCAAAATAGTAGTGTGATATCTTGCTTCAGTGTTTTTGTTTTTTGGATGTATTTCTTCTTCTTAGGACCTTCTTTGAAGTCCTATGAGGTTGTAGGGACAACTATACATAAAAAATAAAAAGGTCAAGTTTGTACATAAAACTGTACTAGAGACTCAAGCTTCATCTTTATGTTTAATTACAACAGGATTTTGTGAATATTTAAAGAGGCAATGTATGCAAGAGCTTCTGGTATGGCTCCAAATAGATGCTTATCAAATGCAAGTACACCTGTCTAGAATTTAGCCTCGAGTCTTAGAGCCTTGTTACTCAAAGGGCAGGCCATGCACCAGCAACAGCAACTTTGCCTGGGGGTTTGTAAGAAAATAATCTGGGAACACAGAACTACCCTCAAAATTTTAACAAGATTTCCAGGCAATCTGCGAAGCATGCCAGAGCTTGTATATCCCTCATCCTGTCCTTTCTGCTCCAATATCCTGTTTTTCTTCCATGCATGCTACCTATGGTTTGGACTCCCACAAGGACAGAGAAGCATCTTTTTGCGCGTGGCATGCTTTCCCAGTTCACTCAGATGCTTCTCTCAGTGAAGTTTGAAGGGCACCACGTAATTGTGAAGTTGCCTTTTCCTAAGGGAATTGTGAACTAGCATATATTGAAGAAACTAATGGAACAGAGGCAAATCAGATATAGAGAGTTTGTCTGAGTGTAGTTTGACACAGATGTGGAGACAAATCGAGAGCGCAGAGAGGGCTGGCCTTTTTGATGAACTAGCTAGTGATGGATGCCTCTCCAGAGGATCCTTTGCTTCCAAGAGGGAAATAAAGCATAATTGAACTTATAGATTGTTTTCTCTACTGAAATGTGTGTGAGAACTCTGATGGATGGAAGCTCTAGTAAAGTTCCTAGTGAACTGAACTAACCTGGCTGAGTGGGGTAATGGATTTATGGCTTGCATGCCATCACACACTAGGCTTGTATATTCTTGAATCAATGGTGTTTTATTTTAAAATTCTGAATCTTTCACTGGTACTTACATGGGGTTTATTTTCTTTCTTTTTTTTTTTTTCATTTGCTAGACCTTTTCAGTTTTTCCATTTCTTTGGTTACTAAGAAATCACATGGATTGTCTATAGAAATTTTTTATTTACATTAAATAGATTATGTATGATAACTCCTGGAAAACATGCAAATGTCATGTAAAATAAACATTTAGAAAGAGAACAGTTATTGCTCAGGACAAGATGAGGGGGGTTGATTTTCAGGGGAACTGAGTAAATCTGGGGAAGTGATAGAACTCTTCCATATCTTGATTATGGTGGTGGTTATCCAAATGTATGCATTTGTCAATAGCTCACAGAACTGTGCACTTCAAAAGGATGAATTTCAATGCATATCAATTACAACTCAGTTTTATTTTTTAAGGAGATTAAATTTTCCATTTGAAAAACAAAATAAGAAGCACTGAGTTCCACAGGAACTAGGGTCTGGGATGGTTTGGTATTGTGAGGTATATATTTTTTTATTTTGGGGAGCAACATGCTGTATTGGTTAAGAACATGGCCTTTACAGCCAGAGGACCCAAATTCCCCATGTATATTCTCTGTGGCCTGTTTCTTAATCTGTCAGCTGGAGATAATAACAGAATATACTTCATGGGGCTGTTAGGATTAAACAATGTCAACTACAACACAGAGGAATGGGCACTGAAAGCTTAAGGCTTTTCGACGGGAGAATTCCCTAGCAGTTTTCCCCTCACCTCACATTTGCTAAGGTCATCCTTGCCTTAGTTTGAAAAATAGTCTTCATCACATACCATCCCCTCAATGTAACTCTGCCCAGCCTGCCATATCCCGCAGCCACTGCTGAGTAAATGCCCTGGAATAAACCTGAGAGAGAGAATAAATCACCTCTTGTGCCATGTTCCCTCCAGGTGAGGACTGAGGTCATTGCAAGAGGCATAACAAATAGTCAACATAATGCACCAAACTAATAGATTCTATAAGGAAAACTAAATGGAAAAATTTTCTTGAATGCTGGGCAACTCTGGCCGAAGAGACAGTGGAGCCAGCGTTATTATAGATGTTGTTGAATCAATAATACTTTTTCATTCATTTCTTTTTCATTTCACAAAACTGCCCATTTTAACCAGCAAAGAGGTGAGGAGATATTATCAAGGGCCATTTTTCATGTTCATATGGATTATATTCTGGGACACACTGCTCTCCTAAATAGCCCTATTTCTGTTATTTTTTTTTCTACTTAGAAATGTATTCAATTCTCTTCCAGCAGTGGGAGTTCATTTGGAAATCTATGACAATCAATTAAGCAAATGAGAAAATAGAATGCTTGTAATTATGATAATCAAGCGATATGAAACCCACCCTCTTAGGTCTGATACCCATGCATCTTTAAGCAATATATTAATTAAACTGTGGATAATTGTTACAATTAGAATCAAGCTTTTATCATTTTAAAAAATCGCCCTGAAAAAGAAAAAGGAAATATTTTAAAAATATATGCAGCTGTCAGTTTTTGATGTAATTCATTATCATGACTGCTTTGTCATTTCCTTAGCTACATGGAGAAATGATTTCAACATGCTTTATTGATGTGATTCCTTATTCATACCTGGAGACACTTTGTCTGTAACCCCATTTTCTCCTATTTCTCCTGGTCAGAGGTTGTCAAACTTTTCCTATAAAGGGCCCATAGTGAAGTCCTGAACTTTAGCATGCATAAGAATCACCTACCGGGCTTGTTAAAATAGATTTTTAGTAAGGACCAAAGTTTTTAGTAGGGACCAAAAATTCCTTGCATTTCTAGCAAGTACCCAGATGAATAAAGTGTTCCTGGTCTGGGGACTATATTTTTAGAACACTGCTTTTGATGTTAGTCCTTTAAAAAAGTCAAGTGGAATACAAATCTGTATACTTGTGTTTTTGTTGTTTAATCACATTATTTTTTTCTTACCTGATAGATTCTACCTTTTGGAAGTGCAAGGAACAGAAGGAATACATCTGAAGTTAAATTTCAGTTAATAAATGAGTACCTGCTTAACTAGATCAGAATTGGAAAGAAAAAACAAACAAACAATGAAGCACCATTTTGTTTCTTAAATAGCTTAATCTCTTGTTTATGGAGTTAGGTATTAGCAATGTCTACTTGTCTTTGGTTAAAGAATGTCTGAATAGTTATTTCCAATTCCATTAAACTTTAAGGGTGTAAGCAATATTCCAAAGGATATACGTGGTGTAAGAATGACATCTCTTTTGTTTTAGATTTGACATGCCCTAATTCACCAAGTATGTTATCAATATAATGCCATTGGAATTTGTCCTTAAAACAGAGGATAGTTAAAACGCCTCTGTGAGGCCATCAAGGACAAGGTAGATACCTGTTTCCTAAATCCAGAAGTGGATTTAGCCCAAATTCTACTTATAGGACCAAATGGTGTCCAAGCTGACTGTTGGAGTTGTTCTGGGCTCTTGGGGATGAGCTGTGATGGGGATGATTCATCACCTACACTGAGGTTAGGGAGACCTTGGTAAATTGTGGACATCAATTAATTTTCACAATCACATTTCTCCAAAGAGATTCATGCACAAAAACCCCAACAAAATGGGTTATGTTCTCCTTCTGTTTATTTGCCTCAATGTTTAAAAAAATCAGCTTTATGGAATTGTACTCTTCCTCAGGACAGATGGGCCTGTACATTAGCATCGTGCTTTCAATTAACAGTTTACATTTCAAGAGGAAGGTGAAGAAACTGAATGTAAAGACATCTTCAGCATCTATTTGTCATTTTTAGTTTTATAACATCGATACAAAAAAATAGTATTCTGATTAGCAGCTTGATTGGCAACCCATGTAACCCTAAATAGTACTACAAACCGGAGAGTGCACTTTTACAGACAATTACTTTTGGCGAAACCATATGTACAATTTTGAACAAATAAATACATAAATACAATCATTCATATATAACGATATACCTAAATGTCAATTATCAACAAGCGTTTCTAGTAAATTACTTCTTTCATTCACAAGTTACTTTGTTGCTTATAAAAACTATCTTCACCTTTACAGAAGAAATGACATAATCAATTCCCCCACTGAACCCACATATTAGGAAAGGTAGAAAATATCCCAGATGCTGTACGGAAATATTCCATTGTCTTTTGGTAGAAGAAATTTGATTGAAAAACTCCTTCCTTGGCTTCTCTGTAAAGAGTTTGTTTTCCCCATATCGTATCACACAAGGGGTTTTGTTCTTCTGAATTTATTCCAAATTGAAAATGATCTTCACTTTTTGATTCTGGTTATTTCAAAGTACATTATTGTGTATTGAAACTGCTCCAATATAAGAAGACACAAAGCCACGCAAACTAGCCACCAAAGATAAAACTTCTTTTCAAAAAATAAATTTGGAAAAAAACCCTTTAAGAACATAGACACTGATTATTGATACCCATTGTTATCTGGTGCATAATGAAAAACAGGTGGGGGAACAGTTTTGTAAAAACTGTCTGAATGACTCCTGGTGGAATACTGCCATTAGTTATTTATGTCTTTGCAGTGCTGGGGATGGAACCCAGGGCCTTGCACGTGGCTGGCAAGAGCTCTGCCACTGAGCTACATCCCTGGCCCCAGAATACTGCCATTATTATGAAACATTATTTTATGTCAAGGAAATGATAATAATGGATTCACAAATAATTGTGACAATTTGACCAGTGTCATGTCAAAAAGTTAACAAAAGTAGAAAGTTAAGAGTTTTTTCTTGATCACTTCAATATTTTTTTTTTGAACATTCAGAAAAGAAAAGGCAAACATGCTTAAGGCTATTGAAATACTGGACAAATGGCCTTGCCTCACCGAGCTCCATGCAGAAGAAAATGTTACATAGCAGGCAGAGTCTAGCTGTACATACAGTTGGGGAGAAGAAAATAATGGCTTTAAAATATATACATGTGATCTTTGATGAATATTTACATATTTGTCACATGGGCACTACCTAGCATAAAAAAGTTAGGAGACAGTTTTTAAGATGTATGATTTTCTGATATTTGCTCCTTTTCAAGATTAGGGCTTTATTCATACTCTATACACACCTGTATAAAATAATTCAGAGATGTACATATATAATGTTTATAATGTGTGATTTCTTGACATCAAAGGTGGCTTGGCTGAGCGTGGGGTTGATGCAAGGCAGTAGTATGAGACGTGGACTTGATTCAGCTGCATGGTTGGGAGGTGAATCAAGAATGAAGTCATGAGACTTCCCCAGTAACTGGAACTCACAGCAATTGAGGCTACAGGGTGGGAGGATGGTTCACCTTGTGCTGCTCCATTTCTCCCAAGCTCACTAACATTGTTCTGTAATCAAAATCATCAGTCTTGCTAAACAGAGATGAGATGTATTAAGGGACAGGAAGTCCTGTCTTATACTGGGAACTTTGGGGCTGGAGATGAGAGATCCAGTGTCATCAAGAGATAGGCCTTGACTTCTGTTTGTTCATTTTGTTTGCCATCGACTTCTATGGGGGCTCCCAAAGGTCAGGTTAAAAAATAATAAAATAAATTAAAAGGTGTACTCTTTCAGCTAGGGACTTTTTTTTTAAAAAACAATGAGTTTTCTAATGAATGGGAGATGTGCAATGTGTAGGTTCGCCAAGTGCCTGTTTTTCTGATAGAAGTGATTCTCCCTGTCCTCAACGCTCTTAAAGATAATTCAGGCAAAATGTTTCCTGAGACCTAAGTTGTCATGATGCGTTTTGCAAGTGTATGCTTCACTTACTGTAATAGACTCCCAGCCAATGCTTCCCCTAAAGAAAGAACAATGCCTTCACCTACAGCCCCTGGGGCTAGCAAAGAAACACATGGAAAAGACAGCTTACTCATTGAAAACAGAAGAGATGGCAGAGAAATTGAAGCTTCGCCAAACAACTAATTATAGCCAAGGAAAAATCAAAGTCTTGGAGGAATTAAGAACACTGATAGTTCATAGTTCATCTTTATTTTGGTAGATTTTATATTAAGATGATGTACTACTACTGATGACCATCATTATAGTTATAGGAATCATTTTAGCATTTGGCATAATGCATGATATATTGCATTATGTAGCACCTTTTAAACTAAGAATCTCAAAAATCTTAGCAAATGCAATTAGCTCTCACAGCACCTGTGAGGTAGGTGTTTTTTTTTTTTTTAAACAGCCATTTTACAAGTGAGAATATTGAAATACAGCAATGTTAAAAGGCCTGCTCATGTGATTTGGTGGCATTAATAGAATCTGAACCCAGGCTTCCCCACCCTTCCTTCCTATGGTACTCAATCACATAGCCCCGAGAACACCTTATAATAGCTTTGCTGTTGAAGGTACTTGGATATTTCTGGTGTTACTATCACTTCTATCAATGGTAGGGCCAAATCTTTCAATAATCTGGTACCTGTTATGCTTTGCAAATGTGTGGGAAGGGCATCTTATACTATTTCTAAGCTTATGTTAATTATAATGTATACCTAAATTCATATTTTCTCAATTTGATTCATTGTTCTCTGGCTTCCTACCAGCTTGTTTTCTACATATGGAGACATGTGCTTGCCTGATCCAGAAACTGAAAAGCATTTAGCAGCATTATGCAGAAGGAAGCAGGTGAGATTATTACATTTGGCAAAGTCTCCTTGGAGGCACCATGTAATGTTCCAAAAGAGCAGAAAAAAATTTTTTTGTTTAAGTAGCATTTTATACACATTCTACCTGCTGACCAGGTTTAATCCTCGGATGAGCAAGTAGAGTTGCCTTTCAAACACACAGACTATTTGATTCTCAATTTTAAGTTCCCATCCATTTCACTGCAGCCTCTCTGCCAGTGTTGGAACCACAAATACTGTACACATTACATGGCAACATATGTAAAAATTCAATGTAACAATAACACACACACACACACAGTATTAATAATCACATCCAGTGTGTCTTCCTGACTGTGCATCGTTTCTGAATTGTTTTTGAAAAAGTTATTTACTTATCTACTTATTTTTGCAGAGATGATGTGAAGATGTTTCTGTAAGTTTCAGTTTCCCAGAACCAGATTTTTATCTCAGATGCACAGTGCATAAATCCTAGGAGTTGTCTGGAAGTCACTTTTTTTTTTTTTTTGATAAATTGCATGTCTTAGGACCTGAGAATGAAATTTGGTCCTTCTAATTCATTTATTGTTTCTAAGACAGAAGCTTAGCATTTGTGAATTGGTAATCCAAGAAGGAGCTAGGAGTAGGAGGCAAAAATCTGTACAAAACCCCTTCACCAGTTCATTTCCCCTGGGGACACCTGTAATATACCAACACCTTAGGCCCCATTTCTTAAAAAAAGAAAAGAAACATATTTACATGGGTAAAAATTTTAACATCTGAGGTGTTTCTTGCTTGACATGTCATTCCAGATTCTGTGCATTTCTTCTGGAGAGATCTGATGCACAGTGATAACTCGGCGATACCGACACAAACTGTAGGCCATTTTCCAGTGATTGAAGCCACTGTTCTGGAAAGGATGTATGCCTAGCTTGCGGAGACACAGTCCCACATATACATCTTCAAGGTGAAGCAGCCTTGTGTGCAGTGAGGTCTTGTAAATGAGTTCTGCCACATCAGCTGAAAAGATGTAGCCAGTCCCAGAACAGAATGGTGGGTAGTTGCTATCAGGGTACAAATCTCTGGGCATATACCACTTACTGCGGACATCCCGGATGGGCCCTCCGTTGATGACATAGCCAGTGAAATACCTTCTTCTTGGCTTGGTGGAGGGTTTCAGGAGTTTATAAATTAGGTTGTCCATGTTTACAAAAATGTCACTGTCTGTTTTCATGACGTACTTGGCTTTTGAGCAGAAAGTGGCCACCCATCTCATCCCCATTAATGTTTTGAGAGTCAGGTTATGGTAGGAGTCAATGAAGTCCTCCACAATGATGTCGTGGAAGATCTGGCTCTCCTGCTCCACCATCTGATTCAGAACAGGGTCTGCATTCTTGCCCAGAAGGAAGAGGGTAGCTATCTTGATCCCTTTAAAGTTGTCCTCATCCCCCCACGTCTCCCGGATGGCCTGGCGGGCATCGAATTCCTTGTGGGTTGTGCTGATGAGGATAACAAGAAAAGGAATGTTTTTCTCACATTTGTTGGGCTCGTTTATTAGAAATTCAAAAGAATGTGGGTTTATAGGTCGAGTTCTTATGTTGCCAAATGTAAAGTTCTTCCTGGCAACTGTTAGGTGGCTGAATGGCTTGGAGCCAGTGTAGGATGAAGTAGGACGAGTCACGCTCAAGTACCAGAGAGCGCTGGCCCAGCACACGACCGTCAAAACATATAAGCAGGAGACCTTTGAAGCCATTGTCTTGAGAGCGTGTCTATTCCAAATATTGAAGAATATACCTTCTTGGCATTAGATTTTTTTTGCTTTGCAAAGGCAGCATATTATTAGTAAATCTTAAAGTTTGATAGAGAAGAGTGAGTTGTGGATTGTCCATGGGCCTTAGCAGCAGTCTAGCATCTCTGCATTCAACTTACTTTCTTCCAAACCAGCCGAAAGGTTCCAGGTGTCATAAATCTTCCTCTTAACTCTGAAAAATCAATAAAGTATAGTTTTTGTTCAGATTTATTTGTCATTTTTTACATCCTCAAGTAAACATAGTAAGGGTATAAGAAATAACCATGATGGTTAAAATAAACATGATCATTCATTTTCATAAGTCCTAAAAACTTCATGATATAACCACTCCTCTCCCTATAACAGAAGTTGTTTATGAATATATATACCCAATAAACAAATACTTAGACTATAAACTCTAGATGAATATGAGGTAAACATCATTAGAAAAATCTTAAAAATATCCCCTTCTTCACAAGAGGACTTCTTTGCAGTTGAATACTTTCTGGCACTAAAATCTTCTTTCAAACAGGAAAGAATCACACATGGCCTCAGATCTCATTCCCATTTTTTCATGTCTGAGCTTTTGTTTGCTTGATTCTGATGAAGGAATCAATTATCAGCATCTATTTGTTTTTTCAAACTCTACCTTTGACAATGTGTTGATCACCACTGGAAAGTCTCCTCTAATACTGAGTCTCTCCTGGAGAGAAAGAATTCCCAGCTGTTCCTTACTGTCTCCTTACTTTGGCTCTCACAACTCTTGGCTCATAACTCTGCTTCCTATGAGGCTTGCCATGGGGCCTATCCTATCCTTCATGCAAGGAAATCATTATTACCCAAGCACCCTTTTAGACAGCTGGCAGCATTCACCTTGAGGTTGGTCTAAGTTGCCTTTTATGGTTTGCAACAATTCACCCATATGTTCCCTGGATGAGATTATCCTGACCCCTTTTAATACTTTTTTATTTAGCTACACTTGCCTATAAACATTGCAGAAGTATAATGGGAGAGATAACTGAACTTGAGGGCTATAAATTCAATGACGATGTGGCCAAAGAGTAACTGGTGTTCAAATTAAGAAGCTGTCCTCAGGAACACTAATCCTTTCTAGAACTTTTTATATTTCCTAGAACTTTTACATTTTATTCCAGTTAAAAATATATGCCAGGTTACAAAGTTCATTCATATAAAAATTATTTCATCCTTCCCAGTTAGAGCAAAATATAGTAGCCCTGGAAAGTAGATAGAGTAGATGATAGATATCAATTTCAACAAAGCCTGCTTCAAAGAAATCTATGTTTAAATGTGAGCTATGTTGAAGGAATTTCACTAGGATTACAGATTGAAAATCAGGCTTCTAAGCACAATAGTCATAATGAAATAAAAAGACACAAGGGGCAATAGCAGAGACAAAGTACATACTCTTATCTTCGTGAAGAGCTAATTGTGAATGTGCGGTCCATATGAGAGCTGCAATAACTCAGTGTGGTTAGGTTCTAACTGAGTATTAGAGTGTCTTCCAGCAACATGACTACGGCCAAAGTCAGGCCCCATTTGGCCCATAGTAAGTACTCTGTAATTACATGATCTAGTATTTTTGGCCTTCTGGAAGAACTTTTTGCTCTAAGGAGCAGGAAAGCTGATAAAAAGGACATGACGAATGGCCTCAAGCAAAGAAGAAAATTTTGAAACGTGGGACAGTAAGAAAAGGGAAGTGAGAAAAACTAATAATAAAGAAGTTAGGAAAGGGCTTCGCAACTTGGGATATACAAATATTGTCTCCATTTCAATTCCAAGGGTTTGTGAGTCCCAAGATGGTACTAGGAAACCAACTTTGTCTCTAATTGTCTTAGCCTATATCTCATCCTGTTGCTCTTGTCCCCTTGCTTACTAACTAAACTGCAAGCAACCTGTGACTAAGATGTCAAGGAACTGTGAAACAGCCTCACCTGGAACAGGCTAGGGAATTTTTAGGAGGCATTAACTAAGTTACTAATGGAGGATTTATTTCTTCTACATTTTGATCTCCTAATTATTGTCTCTTTCCTGACCTTACAAAGTCAAGTTACTATCCTCACTTCTGTAGGTAATCCTTCATTTAACGCTTGAATTTACATAGTCATTTGTGAGTTCACTTATCCGCCAATCACCAATTAATCAAATATTTATTGAGTACCTATTATATGTGAAATAATGAGAAGAGAGATAGAACCCATATTCCAGCATCAAGAACTCCTACTCTAGGAGGAAAGATTTCAAATAAATTATGTAAAAATTTTTATCATTAGGTTATTGGAGTAGGTAGAAGCGGTAGGGTGGAGAACAGAACATAGGAGGACAAGGTGCAATCCTGGAGCCCATGCACAGGACAGCTTCGGGAAGCCACTATCCACATAGGCTGTGATGTACATCTCAATCCCCAACCCCATCCCAGAGTCAAATAACCAGGGAACCCCGGGGAGGATGGCATGGAAAATTGAAAAAAATGTGAGCTAAGCTAAATATTCAGGTATTCCTACCTAGGAATTATCTGGATGGAAGTTGGGCATTCTAGGCAACAGGAACATCATATATAAAGGTATAAAATGAGAGGGAGCATGATATGTACCTGGGTATGAACTGCTGAGAGAAGAAAGAGCATGGTGAGGAGGGTGGGTGTGTGAGAGGAGGTTACAAAGATGAGCAGGGTCAGATGGTAAGTGGTATCCAGAGACATTCTGCTTGGGGTAGCTGGTTACCCATTTGTACAAACTAAAGGGTATGAGGAAGAACTTTACCTTCCCCAAATTGCACCCACTGACTTTAATAACAATTCCTTCTTCCATGCCAGGGATGTCTTTCTCCTATAGCTCTATGTACTAGAAGAATAAGTGAGGATTTGATTTATTTTATACAATGCTGTGAGATTTTTCTGGGGGAAAGAACTACATAGATATAGGTATCTAAGAGGTTAGGAATGGGCTTGGAAAGGGAAAAATATGAGAAACAGGTGAGATCATGAAGAAAATATATGTATTTTTGCCAAACACTGAACATCCCTCCTGGACAACTAATAACCATAAGACTTCTTCCCATTATTATTGGTAGCTATCATTTTAAAAATGTATATAATGGACTAGGCACTATGCTATGTGCTGTGTTCTATGCTATTCTATCCTATTTTATAGAGCTTCATTCCTTAGAATGTTATAAGAGAAGTCTCATTTTCTCCATTTTACAGTTTAGAAAGTGGAAACTCAAAGGTATTATAGTTTGTTCAAGATCATGCAGCTAGTGGATAACCTGGAAATGGTCATTCCCAGCTTCCTAAGGCCTGTTCGGAACACAGGCATTGACTTGGGTGGGAAAACCATCCCAGGCCATTCAGGGAGCCTCTCAGCTTGCTGTTCTTCCAGTGATCCACACATTCATTTCCTTAGATATGTGTCCATTGTCTGGATTTTTTTCTAGTCTATTCTGTTTTTTTATACACTACACTATGCTACCACTGTAGGGATTCTTGGTCACTAGAAGTAATGATTTGCAAAAATCACATTAAGACTTGAAGATGCTGTGGGTGGGATGGAAAGGTTTTGAAGTGCTTTGCAGGTCCTCTTCTCTGTGAACCCCAAAGCCCGCACACATGCACGGAAAGAATCACCATTTCATTTGGTATTTTTTTCCTTTTTCCTTCAGAAATGAAAACAAAAATAGGTATTGCATTATATCTTAGTCAACACTAAATGGAAATTAGTATTTACCAAATCCTCTATTTAAAAAGTGACAACAGAGAATCAGAAAAGTGAAAAGGAACCAGTGTAGAATCTGAAGATTGGCTAAGGATAATGTGGACTTATGAACCTGAGTGTTTAAAAAAAAATAGCCTTTTTGCAGACAACAGAACAGATTTCTCAGATGATCAAAAAAAATACAAAAATACGCCTTTGGGCAGGAAGTAGTACTATAACTGATGAAAGAGCCACGTGATGCGTAGAACTCTAAAGATCTATTTCATGTGTGTTGAAGTTGGCGGCAATGGGCCAGCTGCTCTGGATTACTTTGAGTAATCCTATATTGTGATTTGGATTTTCTTTTTCTCAGTAGTCTTAAATATAAGGTAAGAGAGAGAATTTTTGTCTGCTTTATCTCCAAATACATTGGCTGTATTAATAACTCTATTGCCGGACCATTTGAGCTTCTGGGGAAGGTCTTCTATGCAGGCAGTATCAGGATACAAAGAGCAGGACCTAGTGGGGACGAGGGGATTACGACAGTTCATCAGTTCATCGTTTGGGATCCTGAGCACATGAATTGATAAATTCTACTAAATTAGTAGGATCACTATCAGTGTTTTATAGATATTTTTTTCACCCAGAGCTGGGAATCAAACCCCTGCCTTATGCACACTGGGGAATTGCTCTACCACCAAGTCACACCTCCCACCCCGTAGTACAGATTCTCCTGCTAGAGAAATCTTTTCTCCCCTTATAAAACTTACAGTCAAAGACCCAGTGGAAAACAGAACAAAACACCCATTCCCTCCCCCCTCACACACACACACATAAAATCAACTGAGAAGATCTAGAGAAGTCACTGAGTGTCACAAAGTAGAATCCTCTGGGGGGTTCTTTTAGTTTTACAAGATGTTTAAAAATTCCTTCTTAACAGACAAGTTAATTTATCAGTGAAATGGAAAGTTGCACATATAACATTTGTCACTCCTTTTAGCAGCTTTGCCACAACTGCAAGACACTGACGACACATTAACTTGTCATCCATTAAATACAAATCCCTCCAAATAGGAACATTGAGCTAGAATACTTGAAAGATTTCCCCCCCAGGGCCATACTGTATTACAGATTACCTCATTCACAGAACTCTCCAGTAAATATCCACCTTTACCTTTCAGGAAGTTAATGGGGCAGAATTTTCAATTTAAGAAGCACATGTTTCTCCTAGAAACTGTTAAGCTGTCTGCTATTTTGTATAATTCATTTTAAAAGACCCAAACCTTACTAAAATATTTTTTAATCCAGTCAGAGTTAAGGCCTAGGTACAACACTACACATGGGTAGTGTTGCTGGTGAATTGTGCATAATTGAGTATCCAGTTCCATCATGGTGCAAGCAATATGATGGTTAATTTTATGTATCAACTTGACTGGGTTGCGGGATGCCTGGACAGCTAGTAAAACATTATTTCTATGTGTGTCTGTGAGCGCATTTCTGGAAGAGATCAGTGTTTGAACTTTTAGCTACACTGGTGGGCACCATCCAGTCTGTTGAATATCTGAATAGAATGAAAGGGTGGAGGCAGAATAAACTTATTCTCTTGCTTGAACTGAGTCATTCATCTTCTCCCCTTGGAGATGGGCATTCCTGAACCCAGACTGAGATTTATAGAACTGGTTTCTCCTTTATTCTTAGGATTTTGGATTGAGATTGGAATTATACCATTAGCTTTCCTTGGCCTCCGGCTTGCAGACGATAGATCGTGGGACTTCCAACTCTCCATAATCTTGTGAGCTAATGTCTCCTAATAAATTTCTTTCTATATATCTCTTATGGTTTAAATAAAAGCTCACATGTTAGACAATGCAAGGATTTTCAGAGGTGAAATGATTAGATTATGAGACCACAACATAGTCAGTGGATTGATTTACTGATATAGATCAACTGAGCAGTAATTATAAGTAGGTAGGATGTAGCTGGAGGAAACAGGTCACTGGGGGCATGCTTCTGGGCTTTACATTTTGTCCCTAGTGAGTGGAGCTCTCTCTGCTTCCTGGTTGTCATGTTCTGAGCTGCCTTCCTCTGCTACACTCTTCTACCATGATATTCTGCCTCATCTTGGGCCCAGAGCTATGGTGTTGCCTGACTATGGACTGAGCCTCTGAAAGCATGAGGAAAAATCAACGTTTCCTCCTCTAATTGTTCTTGTCAGGTCTTTTGTTCACAAAAACACAAAGCTAACTTATCAATGTATTTTTATATATCATTGTTTCTATGTCTTTGAAAAATCCTAACTAGTACAATCAAGTACAACACTGACTTCCTATGTCTTGGTTACCACTTATCCTGAGTTAGCGTAGCTATGATTCCAACTTCCCCCACCCATACACAAGTTTACAGGAACCTCAACAAATGGCCTGCTTGTCTCCTCCAGTATCTCAAATAATATCTCTAGGTTCTGATTTCCTTTGCATTTTTAAATCTGCTTCACTTCATCTATCAAAGATGCACTGAACACCTACTAGGTGCCAGGCACTGAGCTGGTTGTTTATGTGGAAGCTTACTTTCCAGGAGTGGGAGGCAGGAAAATAATATAATATGTTACACAAATACAAGATTCATCCCAGGTAGTAAGAAATGCCATTAAGTAGATAAAGTAGAATAATGGGACAGAGACTAAACAATGGTGGGAAGGAGAGAGGCTACTGAAGATAAATTGGAGGGCTTGGGATGTCAGCAGTAGAACACTTGCTTAGCGTGTGCAAAGCCCTGGATTGGATGCCTTGCACCAGGAAATGAATGAATGAATAAATGAATAAGTAAATAAATAAATCAGTGACACTCTAAGGAATGGTTCAGTCTTTGAGAACTTTACAACGTTTTTGTCACCTTTGCTTGGCTCTTTGTGGTTAATGCCTCAGTAGGAGCATCTTTCTACTTCTGATCTCTGCCCTCCTGCTCTTTTGGATTTTGTTCTCTTTGTATTTCCCAGCTATGACCATTCTGCCTCCTCCTGCTTCTAGAGCTAAAGATGTCACCTGCTGTATTATTTTGCCAGAGCTGCCATTACAGAGTACTACAAATTGGGTAGCTTCACAACATAAATTTATTGTGTCCCAGTTCCAGAGGCTACAAGGTTGAGAGGGTGGCCAGATTGGTTCCTTCCCAGCGCTCTGAGGAGGAATCTGTTCTATGCCTCTCTTCCAGATTTTGCCATTCTTTGGCTTGTAAATGTGTCAACTTTATCTCTGCTTTCATCTGCATGTAGCATTCCACTGTGTGTATATCTTTTGTTCCTGAGTTTCCCCATTTTATAAGGACACCATATTGCCCACCTTAATGACCCTTTTGTAACTTTACTTGTTTATAGACTCTATTTCCAAATAGTGTCACATTCTGAGGTACAGGAGTCAAAGTCTTCAACACATCTCTTTTGCAGGGCACAATTCAACCTATTGAATCCACTTTCCTGGGTAGCAGTAATGAAATACGTTGCTCCACAGACATTTCTCCTTCACACTTTAATTTTTCCTGATTTAAGCTGGTAAACAAGCAAGTAAATTCTTGGTTGGTAAACTAAACTTTCAAAGGTTGAAAAACTTGTAATTAGCATTCAAAGAAGAGTAAAACATAAATGTGAAAAGGGACACAAAATTTGTTTTTTTTTTTTTTAGATTTAAAAAGAAAGAAAGAAAAGTCAGCTTATGACCATATGAAGTGTGTCATAGTTTTAAGTAGTCCTTTAGTCCTGCCACCTCCTTTTTCCTCTGACTCCTTTAAAAATTCACACTAGTGGAGAAAGACAATCCAGGACTGTGGCATTTCCTAGACCGACAGTTCCTGAGATACTGGCTTGGTATCTGGAGAAAACGACCATTCTCCTGTGTCATCTCAAATTACCAGCATTTCTATTATTGGGAGCCAATTTGGGATATTCATAGAGTACATGGCACTACAAAAGTGGCTTTAATAAAAATAAATTTGCATACTAACATTAAAAAAATGGTGAAGAGAGAGCAGTTGGGAAAAAGTAAAGTCACTGCAACCATTTCAAAGAGAGGCAAGACAGGAAAATGGGGCAAGAAAGCACTAACTACTTCGGCTTATGAGATGCTTTTTCAATGGGCGAGGCTCTGGTGATTCACAGTACCAAGTAAAATCCCTTCTGAAAAATGTTTTCATCTCTAATGACTTTCCTCAGAGCAGGTAGATGAGTGAAATCAAAGTATCTTCATTCTTTGGGGGAAACACAGGAATTCAGACTGCAACAGAACTAATTGATGAATGAGCCCCCTAAGCCAGAGCTTCTAGTAGGCTGCATTAATTTGGCATATGGTTATCCTGATGTGCCCAGATCTCTCCTTTTTTCCTGTTCTGGTAATTATGCTGTAAATAAGCACAGGAGAGAAAAAAGTAAAGTACAATTAACACTAGATAATGGTCCTTCAAGGAAGAATTTCATAAGCCACTACGTTATCCAGCTCGATAAGTTATCATCTTTCTGAGTGACAAGGGATGACTCTCTCCAGGCTTTCTTTTAAGCAAGTCCTCTGGCTATGTAAAGAGCCATGCCCATCTGCAGAAGTTGAAATCCCCGAGTGCCCTTAGGAGCAAAGATAGACACAGAGCTAATTTGTTCCTTTTAAAAATTTAATTATGAATCTTTTCAAAGAGACCCCATAATTGAACGTACCCAATAGATCTTGTGCAGCAGGAAGTGGCAAAAAGCAAATGGTAAGTTCATCATGACTTGGCAGCTGAAATCATTTCCCTCCCAAATCTAGAAGAAATGGTTTGAACCTTTCTCCTTTCCAACTAACATATCTTGACATTTATTCAAAAGATCTGTATAAATCCCTGCATTGGGAAGAATAGGGCCAACTTGAGAGAGAGGAGGGATGGGGTGTCTTCGTGTGGGCTCAGGGCTCTTGCTATTCTGAAAGCCACACTTTATTTCACGAGGAGAATGTGCACTTCAAATTAGAAGGGAAGATTATAGCTTTCTTCAAATCAATGTGTTGCCCTAGTTCTAGAATTCAGAGAATTTTTTTTTTTTTTAACATCGCTACAATCCTCTCAGGGAAAAATGAAAATGAGGATATCTCATTATTTTAAATAAATGCTTGGCTTCCTTTGCAGTGATGGATATTGTATCTTATATAAGACACGTTTTTAAAGACAGGAAGAGCAATCACTTATTTAATCATAGGCGCCTGGAAGCTTGGCAGTCAGATTGAGCCTCGGGTGGAGCTTCTCTATTGGGAAAGGAAATGCCAGTATTTTTTATTAGAAATGTGGAAGAGGATGAGAGGAAAGACATCTGACTAATATAAACAGCAGCTGGGAGAATTTTTAAATGATGAGCTATGTGATACCAAAAGAGTATTCATTTGTCCCATTATTATTATTTTTTTTTGTGGGGGGAGGCTGATACAAATGCCCATCTTTAGAGACCAGAAAAAAAAAATCACTGTGTTCATGCATTTACTGTCTAAAATGTAAAAGTCTAGGGAGATCTCTTAGTTCATTGCAGAGAGGTAATATTAAGTACTATTTCAAAAGAATAATATTAGTACTATGAAACAACTGATAACATAGGGAAGAGAATTTGGGATTTTTCCTTTCCTTCCTTTTTGTTTTCTAACTCAAATGCTCCCTTAACAATATCAGCTTATTAGAATCCCAAATAGCCCCAAATAATTTTATGTAGATGCTGCCAGTGGATATTATTTTGTAGGTAATCAATTCTATGTCATCAAAAGACCCAGACTCATCTCCCCAATTTTAGTCATCAGATCTGAAGCCCCTGAAAACCTATGCTTCTATTTCCTTATTGATCAAATGAGAATTTTAAAAACTGGTTGGGCTTTGCAGAGTCATTGTAAGGACCAAGTGAGATAGTATGCTTGGAAATACTTTACAAGCTGAATAGTGCTACATGAACGTAAAGCATTGTCACTATTCATATAAACATGATAAATAAAGTCAGAAAGGATTGCCTATAAAATGTTTCATGAGGAATGATCAACCAATGTATCTTGACTGATTAGTACAAAAGTGGTTTTCTTACTTGGCTATTGCTCAAAAAGAAAAAAAAAATAGCACTTGGTATCTCCAGTTGACTGTTTTCATAAGAAGCTTGCAATTTCATTTTTTATGTCTGGTATAAAAAGGCCTTGCACTTGTGTTGAGAAAAAAAAGAAGGGGCATGTAGGTTAGAGGAAATGTCATTATGTCTATTTATCATTAGCACTAAGTGACAAAACATTAGAATTTTTTTCTAATATAACTTCAGAATCAACAGTTGATAGAAAATATTCAATATGAAGTTCGGCAATGAAATCTTGGGGAATTTTTTTTTCCTTAAAATATTACTTAGGTTCAGAATTGCATGAACCCTCACTGATGAGGAATTCTGATGCTGGTACTTTCTTTGCAATCCCCCCCTGAAGAAAGACATCTTTCACATTTGGGATTTTTAGTCTCTTTATTTGCTAGCTCCTCCTTTGTTTCTAGAAATGCTGTCTTTCCTTTGCTTGGAAAAATGACCAAGACCAACCAGATCTTCTCTTGACCCTGACATTACCTTCAATTATTGTCAGTTTCCTTCTTGATTTCACACCACGGCAAAAATGAGTGCTCTCTCCTGTGTCTTCCTCATTTCCTTACCTATTTAACTCCTGAATCTCTCAGAATAAATGGCATTCTGAGGAAAGCGGGAAACTGTCCCAGTCTCTTCCTCCCTGGTGTCAACTGCCTTTGATACACTGGGACACTCTTCACTTCTGCACTCACACTCATCAGCACTCACACTCTTGAGTACATGGCTTCTGCTATTTTCTCTCCAACATTGTTTTTTGGGAAGATGGGTTGATGCACTCACATCCTTCCTATTTTTAGTTACGGCCCTTTTCCTTATACTGAAGGGAGAAGTTTTACTTCTATCTTGCTCCCCCTCTCTTTGGAAGATGGTATATTTCAGAGCACAGTGTTTTAACCCAAACACACTTCAATTCTCATTCTTTTGTTACTTTTCCAGAAAAACTGGGAAGTTTATCTCATGGACAAGCTAAACCAGTGTGTAAGACAGAGTCTGTTGAAGACCACAAAAAAGTAAAAATGAATGAATAAATAGATAAATGACATTATGTGTATCTATATAGACTCGAACTTTGTTTTTCTTCAATTTTGAGATGTCACGTTGTTACTAAAACTGCTAAAATGTAAAAATTATCATGCAGAGGATATTTTGCTTGGACCATTAGAGATGAATTTCTATGAAATTCTGAGGCTATTTTAAATTTAAAGACTGTATTTTAATAGTCTTTTATTCACCAAGACCTGCTCAGATGATTATAAGTGATTTTTCTAAGAAATTTTAAGTTATTTCATTTCTTTTTCTCTTAGCACATAATTTGAAAGTCCATCAGACAGTTTTCAAGTTCTGTAGATGGAGAATTTAAGAAAGGTCTCTAATAGTATAGTTAGAAACTGGTCAATTATAAAAGGAAATAGTCCTTTTTGAAAATACACATGACACCATACAAATGCAAAACCATCAGAAATTAAAGGAAAAAAAATGATCTCTTGCCATTCTTTCCTATTTCCCTTCAGTCAGAAGGGTAACCATTTTCATGACTGGGTACAATACTATAGCATGTAATCCCTAAGATGTGCTAAATCAAATTTACAACATTTAGTCATTAATTCTTTTGAAATACTACATTAAGCAATGGTTTCTCTTTAATGAATTCCTACTACTTTCTAGAATTATATAATATACTTTATAAGTAAAATGTTATGTTATGATTTGGATTTGCATTGTTCCCCAAAGGCTCATACATTGAAGGCTTTGTCCCCAGCAGCAGTGTTCAGAGGTGCGACCTTTAGGAAGGGCTTTGACCTCATCCGTGGTTCAGTTTAATGAGGCATCATGATTTGAACGGTTCATTGGGAGGTAGAAGAAAGTGTAGTTAATGGGAACTAGTAGAAAGGGACGGTTCCTTGGGGGAATGTCCTTAGGCACTTTATCTTGGCCCAGGCTTCCTCTTCTTTGTTTCTGATTCCCTGCTGCTGACTGCCATGAACTATGCAGTTTTTTTCTCCTCCACACCTTTTTGCCATCGTGTTCTGCCTCATCTCAGGTCTAGAACAATGGAGCCAGCTATGAAAACCTCTAAAAATATGAGTCAAAATACATCTTTCCTCCTTTAAGTTATTTGGCTCAGATATTTGTCCCAGCAATAGCTGTCTAACCTATCTTGCCAACAATATTTCTACTAAGAAGTAAATTGTCATGGTTCCCATCTTATAGAAGAAAGTAAGTCCAGAGAGATAAAGCAGTTTGTTCATCTTCATATAGATAATGAGTGATTAAGCCTGGATTTGAACATACATCTACTAAACTGTAATATGTGGGTCTTTATACCACAATGTGCATTTCACTTTTTGCCTAGTAGACAGGAAATATTTTTCATATGTCTTTTAATTATCCATGAAGTAATGTGAGAGGTAGGGAAAATGGATTCATAGCTTCAATGCATCTCAGCTTGGCTCTGAGCTTCTGTTTCATAGTATAGATGTGTCAGTATTTTTTATAGAGCTAAACACAAATTGAAGAACCCATCTCCATTAGCTGGGCAAGTCCCTTCCAAATATTGATATCTTGAAAGTCCAATCAGTAGAATGCTTGGAATTCATGGAATTCTACATTAAAAGGAAATAGTTGCTCTTAAGGTCTATTTTAGCTAAGCTCTGAAGGCCAGGTGAGCTACTCATCTCTACCATTACAAGGCACTCATTTATTTTGGGAAGACTATAAGATTTGGTACCAGAAGGCTCTGCCATTTAACAAGCTAAGTGACTGTGGTCAAGAAATTCTCCATTTATGGACAATTTACCAAGTTTTAGCAACTCAATTCTCATGCCAAAACCACTTTAATATTTATTCCTGGAAATGGAGCAATTGTAAAAGAAGCTGAAATCTACAATCTAGTTTCCCAGGCTCCTTTACAACTATGATAAAGTTGTATGATGTAGTTGCTACCATCAGATGCCTCCAGGCGAGACATAGCTGCAGGAGGGAGCAACACCAGGAGGCAACAGCTTTCTGACTCTTGGAATCTCCTAGGAAGCACTTGGGAGACAAGGGCATTTGATTTTTCTTGAATGAGCAGAGAAAGATTTACAGCCTCCACAAGCAAACATCATAGCTCTAAATCAAGGCACAGGAGGTGGTGGAGCGTCCCATGAAACAGTTCCAGAGAATGCAAGTACCTTTGCCCGCCTTGTCCTTGACCATGATGTTCTAGCTGGGTAGTTGCCAAATCTGGGTCTTACCTTCTCGGAAAGTCCCCTAGCTACCTAATGCCTTTTCTACCTGGCCTATTTACAATGAAGAATTCCTGCACCAAAATCATTATCTCTACTTCTTTAAGGATAAAATGAGACGATGATCATCTAATTTTCAGACTTTAAGGCAAATGTCACACTGTAAAATGGCATACAGAGTTTAATTTTTGTTAATGTTTATGTCTGGTCACTTTGGCATTGCCTGAGAGAACTACAAACCACCATGAAATAAACAAATTCCTACTGTACTCACCTCAGAAAATATTACGTAGCATTTCCATGTGAGGAGCAGCCCTTTGAACTGAGAAATAGATTTTAAGGCACTATTTTCTCTTTTCATGTTTTCTAAAGATGTATGGCATGTCTTTTGACAATGTCCCATGGCCCTCATGTGATCCTGCCCTGAATGACAACCATTATCTCTGCTAGGAAGCTGCTTCATTTTAAAATAGTCCTCCTTAAGTATACTCTGAAAAATTGCTGAAAATTCATTTGGTTCTTTTTATGATTTGCTAGTCTTACTTTATAATCATACATGTCAGCACACATGATCCTACTGGTGAATTTGGAGACAGGCTGACACTTATTATTCTCCACTCCCCCTCATCTTTTTGTACTGAAAATGAACCACTATGATTTTGTGTGTATTTGTCCATACATTACATTTGAGAATCCCACTGCTAAATTTTATTAACATTATACTAAATACAAAAACTAAAATGTAAATCCCCTATCTTTAAGGAGCTTAGAGATACATTAATTATATGTGGGGAAAATAAGTGGTAATTAGAGGTACTATTTACATGCTATTATAACTGAAACAATTCTTGATGGGGATGACTGGATGATTCTTGGGAGAGGTAGAATTTGGCTTGATACTAAAATTTAAAAATAAATAGAAGCAAGGCATAGTAGCATATTCCTGTAATTCTAGCTACTCTGGAGGCTGACGCAGGAGGATCTCAAGTTCAAGGTCAGCGTGGGCAACTAAGCAAGACCTTGTCTTTAAATAAAAACTAAAAACCACTGGGGTTATAGCTCAGTGGTAGGATGCCCCTGGGTTCAATCCCCAGTACTTTGCTAAATAACTAAATAGAATAAAAACGAATACAGAAAGCTCAGTAGGAGAAAAATTGGTTGTAGGGAATGGTAAAGAGAAAAGATTTGCAATGCATTTGCAAAGAGACAAAGGTTTTAAATTACTTGATTTATTTCAAGAATAAATTCTCTATTTCAAGAATAGAGAGCTGTCTAGCATGGGATCATGGTAAAATGTACTTGAAATTGAGAATGAAAGGGAGTCATTGCTCATGAGTTCACCTTTTCCTCCATTATACCTTATCACTTCTTCATCTTCAGTATACCTCCATCGATTGTATTTAAGTAGATCATTTTCTTATATCATATGGGAAGATGTTTTAATCAATAGGCTAATTTTCTGAGTTGCTTTTAACAGTGTCTCTTTGATAAACTATAATCTCTTTCAGGGCAATGATTTTTATCTTTTTCACTATTTCCCCCTTTCATTATTATGTCTTTATCACTATGCTTTAGCATAATAGCATAGTTCAAGGAGCATTGTAGTTGATAAATAAATAATTGGAGTAAATGACATCCAGTTGGCCATGAACAGTAATTTGTTATCTGATAATAGCATCAACAAGAGTCCTTTGATGAGATATTATAAATAAGTGTCTATGTGCTGGAAAAATACCTCAAAAGGTGCTCTACATTTGCAGTATGTGATATCTTCCCCCATGCCTGATTCTTTTCACAGTGCCATTCAAAGCAAATTTCTGCCTCTGATTTAATTCCTGAACAAATATCACTTCATTATAATGTTTCTAGATTAAAAATGGATTTAAAAATAGATTTTACGGCTAAAATATAAAGTTTCTGTGTTTAGGAAAATATTCCTTGTGGAAGATAACACACACACACACACACACACACACACCATGAACACAAGAGAAATTCAGGAAATATAATATAGCATCTGACCCTTCTCTGAGGTGAATATTTATCAGTTTTTCACAGGTTGTCAACTGTCAGATCTTCGAATTATTCTTTCCTGAATGTCTTTCTGAACTGCTTTTTTATATATTATCTGACTTGCTATTGTGGTGGGTCATTGGTGACTACATCCGTCTTGTCCAGCTACAGCAGCAGCATGTGTAAATTGCATCTCTGAGGAGTGATAAAGTGATGCAAATAGTATTTTTCACCTTGAGTTACCATAGCCACAGTCATTATCTGCAGTAGCCACTGTGCTGTGTTCTATGAATTCCCTTAACAAGATGCTTCACTCCATGTGACATCCAAACTACAAGGAAGAATATCTACACTGAAAAGTTTGAAGACAACATAACTTCACTGCCCAAACTGCCCTTCTAGGAAGTTACCTTCTGAACTATTGTTAAGTTGGTTTGAAAATTATTTTCAGAAGCCATTTACTGAAAAATATAAAAAGCTATTTACCGAAAAATACAAGAGAAAAAAAATTGCATTGGGGGGTAATAGAAATGGGGTGAAGAATAACACTCTAATGACTGGAAAGTTTTCAGGGCATCATGCACAAATGTAATAATGATTTCCATGGCTCCCCAGGCATATGTCAGTCCCAGAAGACAAATGGAGAAGTATCTTCGCTTCTGGGTCCCTAGAGAGCTCTAGAGCAGTGTTCTAAGTAACTGTCAGAAATTAGAATTATTACTTAATCTTATGATTGGGTTATAGAGCTAAGCATGTCAGTAAATGCACAGTAGGAGTAGTATATTTGTAGAGGCTTGGGACAAGATTTTCAAAGTGCTGCTATTACTTTGGATTGTGAGATGCTAATGGATGAAAACATGGGTTAAACAAAATTCATTAGATGAATTCACAGCAGGAGTGCTCAGAATCTTTAATATGATCTGTTCCCTTGAAGATCGTAAGACAGAACTCTAACATGGCCCACAGAACTTTCTTGGGAACGTGTTTGGGATGCCACACCAACTTGGCAGTTAACATACTCCATGACTTCCCTCTTGAAATTGTAAATGACTATCATCACTGTTTTGTTAATGTACTTTTTTGTTGTTTTTATAAAAGAGAGGGGAGGGATGGACATAGTCTTTTGTCTGCTTTAATGGTGAACATAATCCTGTTTGAGCATCAATTTTTTTTTTAAGTTTAAAAATCTGGCACCTTGTAGCTCTTGATTTGCTTTGTCTTTCTCTTGCTAGTATTTTAAGATGGTTGATTTTGAGAAAGCTTTTGTTTTAGTGTTACAAAACTGATACATGCACAAGACAAAAAACACAGAGTATAAAATTAAGCAAAAAGGAAAAGAAAAATCAACTGTAACCCTATCAAGCAGATATAAGCATTTCTGACAAGTAGATGTAGTTGTTTTCCCATTTGTATTTTGTAAGTATGCGATCATGTTGTCTGTGCACTTTCATGTGCGTTTTTCCCAGTTAACAAGCATCATCAATGCTCTTGCACGCTATAATGTACTCTCATGCCATTCATTTCCAGTGACTGCTATATTCCATTTATGTAATCATTCCTCCACAGTCGGATATTTAGTTTAACACTTTCCCCCAAGTCTATTAGCATTCTCAGAGACTGCAGTGATGTGACTATTAAAACAGATGAGAGTGTTCTTGGTTCTAGAAAGCCTTATCCTAGAGACAGCATAGGTCTCAATTGTGGAGTCTGAGAACAAAGGCACCAACAATGATCTGCTGTTTGGAGTTCCTGAAATCATATTCATGGCACTAGTGCCAGTCATAACTCCCAACCTGACTCATCAATCTGCAACTACAACTTATTCCCAGGCCACTAGTATTTCATAGAAATGATTCTGATCATTGAAACCTGTAGTTTATGGTTCAAGTCCACAGAACAGCACTAAGTCATTTTTTTCTGGTATTGAGATAAGAAGAGTATGGGATCTGGAATCTTTAGGGTGGCAGTGTAAAACAGTTCCCTGTTTCTTTTCGAAGTCTTCCAGGTCATTTATCAGAGGTTATCCTGAAATAAATGCCCACATCATTTACACCATAAATAGCATCTTCAGCATCAGAGGGGCAGTTATTATAAGGATGAGATCAGCAATACTGGTAGTAGTGATGAATCAAGTCCAATAATGATTTGATTGACAAGTACTGAGGATTCCTGTCTGGAGGTTCACTGTAAGAGTCCTCTGGGTATCTGTTCAAATGTGGCCTGATGTAGACTGGTGCACTAGATTTCCCTGGTCTAAATGAAACTTTGCCCCAGATGTATTATCTTACAGACATATCTTAATTTCCTCTCATCTTAGTTTACCTAACTATGAAGCATCTTGAAATAATAGTCATATAAAGGAAGTCAAATTGGATTAGATATACCTGGCTATTTCTTAGTGTCAAATGTTTATGAAAATTTGCAACTACACTTTTTACATTCTGAGATTTTAGATTCTTGTCAGAGGTTTTGAAAAGCATGTAAGGGTCTTACACCAGAATGCAGAACTGTGAAAGGTCAAAGTTGTAGATCATGTAGTCAGACAACCTGAGTTCAAATTCTGCTATTTGTTGGCTATAACATCACTCACCAATTATTTCCTCAGCTTTAACATGAGAAAAGTGTGCCTACTTCAGATTCATAAAAATAAAATAAATCTCAGGAAAGCACACAATACCAGTCTTGGCACACATTCATGCCAATTAATTAATTTTAGCATTTAAAGAAAATCATAAATACTTTTAAATATTTTAATGCAATTTATTAGCCGTTATGGATGTTGTTATTATTATTGTCCCTACTATGTGTATATAATTACTATCCTCTAAGGAGATGAAGTCTACAGAGTAGCCACTTAGGATTTATTGCAATGAAGTGTTGGGAGTGATGAAATAAATGTCATGACATGTGTGTGAGATATTGTGTGGGGTACACTGCTTTGTGCAGGCAGATTCTGGAATATTTCCTGGAGTCATATTGCATGTGCAATGAATTTTACTCACAGGCAGCAGGAAGTGTAACTGAAAGGCTGTGGTTTCTGCTTCCCTCCAGGATTTTAAACTCAGGCTCATATCTGAAGAACTGGAGACATCTCATGTGTTTTCATCTTGTTTTGACCACTGCCTTTTATTGTCTTAGAGAAGATGTGATAAAATAAACTATGTTTCCACCATTCTCTGTACAAAGAAACTTTTTATAATAACATGTATCTTTATGTATCCCAGGGAATAAATTTTATCCTCAGGAAATGAATTTTAATTCATTTGTTTTTTTTTCAGCTTTGTTAACATTTATGCTGAATCACATTTTATTCAAGTATTTAAAAACCAGGACAAAGTCAAGTCAATAGTGCCGGGTGTTTAATGAAGCAAAAACAAGTAAAAAGAAAAGACAATTATTATCTTAAAGGTAATATGTTATGATATAGACAGTTACTTAAATATGTTAGCCTTCCCATCCTTATTTTCTATGGTTAACTTTATCTTCACTCTCCCTGAAATATTCTCTTTACAAATACAAAGTCTCAAAACCTATACTCATTGTAACCATTCTGATTTCTTATACCTTTGTCTGGGGCAACTTTCCTAATTAGGAAGATGGCTCAGTAGCTGCTGGCTAAAAATCAGCTGGTGTGTGAGTCTCACTGTCTATTAGAAGGAGGTATCTGGGTGGGGCCCCTGATCCTCATCAGATGGTTGATAACATTTCATTTGTACTTTGCACAGAAGTGCTCAGGCAAGTGTGGTGATGCCATTTTGGTCAGGTTTGCTAATTAGGAAATGAGAAAGAGTGCCTCTATAATCTCGGTGTCTCTGGAGAATTTGCCAAATTGGAGGTTTAATCCTATTGCCTTTCTTGTCCTAAATGCACTATCCCTTCAGATAAAAATGGGGTTCACGATGACTAAATTCCAGATGTGAATGAAACAGAAAAGTTGACTTTCTTCCTGGAAGGGGAAAAGGAAAAGTGAGGATCTTGTGCCTACCTGTATTGTGCCCAATACTGGGTGGAAGATATTGCTCCTGAATAACTCTTTAAAATGGTCTGTTTCAAAAATCTTTTGGAGGAGGCTATGAGTCTCACATAGGCATGTTGATCAAGCTGTCATTCTCAGTCAAATTAATGACATGGCATTTGCAGGTAAATGGATGGAGTTGGAGAATATTGTGCCAAGTGAAGTGACTCAAACCCCCCAAACCAAAGGTTGAATGTTCTCTCTGACAAGTGGATGCTGATCCAAAACAGGGAGGGAGGAGGCAAAAAATGGAAAAAAAAAACTTTGATTGGGCAAGGGGGAAGGAGGGAGTGGAGGGGGCAAGGGGGCAGGAAAGATGGTGGAATGAGATGAACATCATTACCCTAGGTACCTATATGACTGCACATAGGGTGTGATGCTACATCGTATACAACTAGAGAATTGAAAAGTTGTGCTGCAATTGTGTACATTGAATCAAAATGCATTTTGCTGTCATAAATACCTACTTAAAATAAATAAATTAACAAACAACAACAACAAAAAAGATGTTAGATGGAGGAGGAGCTTCTTATCTTGCTTGAAAATGTCAGCCCTATCCTTAAGTGCTGGGTTTGAGTTAGGATGCCATCATGTTTATGAAACATGATTAATTCAGAAACTTCACGACTATATCTTATGGAAGAAGGATTAACTGTTTGGGACTTAAGTAAAAGAATCTGTGGAATCTAAGCTAAAGCACAAGTCTTTGATTGTACTATGAGATTTGCTGTCTTCTGGAAAAGAGATTCCACTATGGCTTCCAGGGACAGATGAATCGGGACAAGCCAATCTTTCTCCATCTTCCCGTGTTGTGCCCTTACAAAGGATGCGATCTATGGTTATCACTATTCACACATGACTGGCTTTTTACAAAGAAAAATTTAGGCTCCATTTGGGTGCCATCAAGCTTAAGTTTTCATTGTGGACAGATGGTTATATAAAGCATTATTATATGTACTAAGTCTTCATGATAAGAAGAAAGGAGATTTCTTTTCATCTGAGTATTTATAAAGATCATACGGCCATAAGAATACCATTGCCTTAACTTGACCAACATTAGAAAGTGTTTTTGAAATGGAAAATAACATACCCTATTTTGTGCGGCAAAGTTTTCTTTATAAAAATCCACTCTCCAATAGAGTTCAACTCCTCAGTGATATAGAAATGCAACCTTGAACTTGACTTTTTAAAAAACTCTGATTTTACCCTTAAAATCCAAATTTCAGGTTGCAAGTGGTTTTATGAGATGATTTAGGACTCCAGGGATTACCAGAACCTTTTGCAAAAAATGTATTTTAGGAACTACAGGGAAAAATTTTTCAGTATTTCCTTTGGGAATTTGTACCTGGATCGTATCAAGTTTACTTATATCATTTTTAACATGTGGAGAACCTGTTTGTATAATTTCAACAACTATCTTCTAGTTTTTCCTGGGACTTGGTCAATTAATGATTTTTTTATAGCACTTACATTAGGATGGACAGGTAACTTCCAATTTCTTGTTTCCACATTAATCCTTGGCTATTTCAGTGGTGGAGGAAAACAGACTTTACCCCACACTTCGTTCTCTTATTGCCCAGGGTTATTTCAATGAACAAATCAGGAAATAGTTACCTTCAGGTAGTGATTTTGATCTGATCTGTAATCACTGAAATATTTCTGAATCTCATTTGAGATACTCACTGCATGTTCTTCAAGAATCACTGGTCCCTCTATTTTTGTTTTGGTTAAATTAATTTCCTAGCCTGTGAGTTTCAGGTTCAAAACCTCTGTGGGAGACACTGCCATCTGCCATATAGCTTAGCCTCTGAGCTGTGGGTTTAGATGAAACCATATTTCAAAGACAAAGTAGTCAACGAGGGAAGGGGAACATGTCTATTTTTACTTTCCACAGACAACAGTGGGAGTGGATGTAAATTCTGGCAGGGAGACTATGTTAGGTGGCAAATTACTGCCATCATTTGCATAATGTGTAATCTAAGGTGTTGATTCATCTCTGGTAAACAGGCATGTTTAGTGAAGGGAGGCGAAATTACGCATTGCCCTCTGCCTGCCCCTTAAGAAACCTATCACATTCCTTCTCTCCATCAACTCCACAGATCAGGAAACTTTTCTGCTCCATTGAACTTGCTTCCTGTCTCTACTTAGCAAACTGACTAATAGCTCTGGCTCATTCCCTGCTGCCACCTCTAATGTTGCTGCTCACAGCTGCCATTTCCCCAAAGGAAAGAATTGATGTCCATGTGATGGACTGGTTTGGGGGGAATTCTCAGAAATATAATTACTACACTGCACTTATCCCACCCCACTACTAAAAAGGACTTTTTTTTGGGGGGGGACACCAGGGATTAAACTCAGAAGCATTTGGCTACTGAGCCACATCCCCAGCTGTATTTTGTATTTTATTGAGACACAGGGTCTCACTGAGTAGCTTAGCACTTCATTTTTGCTGAGGCTGGCTTTGAACTCATGATCCTCCTGTCTCAGCCTCCTGAGCCACTGGGATTACAGGAATGGGCCACCATACCTGGCTAGATAGAACTTTTGAATACTCTGGGAAACTTATTTATTAAGAAAGTGTTTTGCTGTTAAAACTGTAACCATATGATGTTAATTCAATTATAGAGTAACTGACTTTTAATAGGCTGTTCATTGAAGGTGGGTGTTCTGCATAAAACTTCAATTTAAAAACTTGTCACATGGGTCTGGGAGTGCAGCTCAGTGGTAGGGTACTTGTCTAGCATGCACAAAGCCCTGGTGGGTTCTGTCCCCATCAGCACACACATCAAATACATGTTTGCCTGGTTATAAAAACGCCTGTGCTTCAGCAAATGAGACCTCTCATTGTAGTAAGAGTCCTAACATTAACCATGGGTGAAGTTTGTATTTTTAAATAGATGATGGTCAAAAGTGAGACTCTTGTAGCTTCTGCTTCATTGTTTTTACTTTGTCCCTGTTCACATTGCACAGTAATAGTGTCCCTTCCTACATTCACTGTGGGAAGTTTCCACATCACTTCTGCCTTTGTTTACACAATAAGTAATAACAGAGCGATTACTGCTACTAATGTGTAGTAACTTTGTGTCAGATACTATCCATTTTCTCTAATTCTCACTTTTATAAATAATGAAACTGAAGGCCAGAATAGTTTAGAGACTTTTCTAATTCCATTTGTTGGAGACACCTACAGTTGTCATTTATGCAGCTTAAAAATGGTCGAATATCAGCAACTTTATATGGGCTTAACCCACTAACTACTCCCGAAAGCCAGTATTCTAACTCAGGCCAACCAAGACCTAATGTCAGCCTTCCATACCTTGTCTCATACTGCTGACTTATTTATATTCTGTCTTGTTTCCAGAGTAGAGATTGCATGTATTACACACTCAATATACTATGTGGTTAATAAATATTTGTTGATTGAGTTGTTTAAGTGATTTTGGAGAAAATACCACAGATTTGTCTTGTAACCAATTAGCAAAACACTGGTCTCAGACTGTAGCACTGTAACTCTAGTGGTCATCAAGTCCTATTAGATACTATCTCTTGAATCATTAAGCCCTCTACTTGACCTATAGAGCAGATTTCCAAAGCTTGAGTAGTTGTCACTAGTGATGGGCTTTTCCTGGGACAGGTGAAATCTTGCATTTCTGTTCTCTCTTCCTATTTCTCTGCTTTCTCCAACCAGAGACACTTAACAATTTCACAAGTTTTATGAGATGGCTGAGAAAACATTTAGAAATCCACCTCTAAAATATCCCTCCCAGTTTGTTCTCCTTCTATTAACACATTATTTCCACACTCTCATTTTTCCCCTCTTCACCACTTTCTTACTTCCAGAGATATTATTATCATCATCATCATCATCATCATCATCATCATCATCATCATCATTATTTTGGTTATAGCCATTTACATCAAATCTTTATTTTGACCATTTTAAGAACATGCTTGCCCATTTTGGAAGAACCTAGATGATTTTAACATAATGTTCAAAAATATGAATTTTGAGAGCAGACCAGTGACTATACAATTTAGGTTGTAATTACATAGTAATTACTCAATTTGCTCATGAATACTGAATCATCTCCATGGGTTTCAGACAGATGTCACAACAGATGCACCTCATAAAAATGAGAATTTCCATTAACTGCAACAGTAGTTGAGCTTATAATCTGCAGCAGTGCTGGATTAAATTGCTAACAGAGGGCACTATTGAAAACAATTAGGAAGTATGATTCAAACAAGAGAGAGACAGAAGTCAATAAGGAAATTCCCATATATAAGAGCATGAAATAAAGTGTTAACATTTCAAAGCCTTAATGAATAATTGGCTTTAGGGTTATCTGACAATTATCAATAGTAATAACTGGATTTTGAGGAGAACATTCCAGTGGACATACTTATTTTCTTTTACTTTATGTCATTTGATTACCATCAGAATCTAGGATGTAGATATGGGATCCTCAGAGGTTCACTCAAGTTCTCAGTGCTGGTGTGTAGCAGAGCCCCAGCCCAAGTGATGGCTGCCCAACTGCTAGGTCTTTTTTCTTACCATTACATCACCCTGGGGGATAGTAGAGGATAGGAAAGGCAGCAGAATACAACAGACACTAGTATGGCAATATGTAAATCAATGGAAGTGTAACTGATGTGATTCTGCAATCTGTATACGGGGTAAAAATGGGAGTTCATAACCCACTTGAATCAAAGTGTGAAATATGATATATCAAGAACTATGTAATGTTTTGAACGACCAACAATAAAAAAAAACAATTACATCACCCTGCTTCTTCATGGGAATAGGAAGTTCAGTTGCCAAATCAATTAACTGTGCATGTGTGTGTTTAATCAAATTGACTGACCTTCTGACTTGTTAATTTAAAATCAAAGTGATTAAATCATCTGTTTGTAAAAACAGGTGAAGAAGTGCTTGTTTATTTTTGCATCAAATCCTCACCCTCAATTTTGCTTTGATGTAAAAATATTTTTGATATATTCAAACGATTACAGTTTGAAATCAATTCTTTGTGCAACACAGGAAGTCACTGAACATGAACCACTTTTTTTTAAAAAAAGTAAATCCATATACACAGCATATATTTACACTTGGTAGCATTATCTGTAACTATGCAGCACAATGAACTCATCTGGATATTGGTGGCTCAAAATTGTGAACAAGTGTGAAATAAATGAGTGTGCAAACACTCCTCAGCTGAAATCTTGGGAACATTTACTGAAGGCTAGAAAACCTCGCATATCTCCTTGATTTTCCTTTGTGACCAAAGTCTTTATTTATTTATTTTATCATGAATGAAGTCACTGAAGCTGGCCTCAAATCTGAAATCCTCCTGCCTCATCCTCCAAGCCACTGGGATTACAGGCATGTGCCACCATGCCTGGCTAAAATTCAATTTTCAATAATGGATAGAAAAACAAGACAGAAGATCAACAAAACAATAGAGTGTATGAAAGACTGTAATTCAAATATAAGGACTAAATATATTATATATATATTTATATATATTTAGTCCTTATATTTCTATATACTTAGTCCTTAAGCACACCACCCAACTTTATTGTCTGCACCTCTGTGCACCTACTTGGTGTCTTTAAACATCCAAATCTGGACAACGGTATGCCTGCCTCACTGCCTGCCCACTTTGGCCTTGCTCCTGGGTCTGAGGAAAAGGGTTGGTCCCTGTGAAGCTTGCCACTCAGAAGTCTGCTCCAGTGTTAAGGGCTGGAGAGAATCTGATTTTGCTCCAACTTTGAAGACATTTCTCTGGGCCAGGACTTCCTGAGGCCGGTGATGGTTGCCGAGGATGACAAAAATGATACAGTCATCTGACATAGGACTCCCCCACATTGGAGCTTGACTGGGGAAAACGACTTTTTCTCCTTCTGGTGGTTCTCCTTCTTCATGAAAACTCATCAGTGCTCCCTACATATTTCTTTCCCCCTTTCCTCTCTTTCCTAAAGACTCTGTGGTGCTTATAGCCAGCCCCTTCTGCTGCCTGTCAATTTCCTCCTGGAGAGAGCTGGCTCCCTGACTGCACTACTGCTCACCTCCTGCCCCACCTGCTCATTCCCTTCCTTAACTGTACTTGGCCTTCTGTGCCCCTATTGGAGCCCTTACCCTCCTAGGGCTTCTCTTCCTAACAATTCTTCCTGACTCATCCTATGCACCTGTCTACTTTCTTCCTACACATCTCAGAGGACTGTTCCCCCACACTGACCACATCTCATGGTCCATTAGAAAGCCACAGCTCAATTCAGAGGAGGGGAGAGCTGGGGATGAGGCTGGTAGAGAAGGAAACTACCAGGAGGAAGAAAGGCCTCAGTGAAATGTGCAAAAATGGGGAAAGGAGAAATCAGAGGCCCAGGAGCCTGAGGACCAAGTTTTTAAGTGGTGTAGGTCTTGGTCTCCCACCTTCTATCCTGCTCCAGCTTCATATTTAATACTTTAGATATGTGTTATTATTAGAAATAATTTCAGCAAAATGTCTGACCTAGTGGGACTGGGATTGTGACTCAGTGGTAGAGTGCTTGCCTAGCATGCATGAGGCACTGGGTTTGATCCTCGGCACCACATAAAAATAAATAAAATAAAAGGATATTGTGTCCAACTACAACTAATTTTTTTTTTTTAAAAAATTGTCTGACCTAGTGAGTAGAACACAATAAATAGTCAACAAAAGATAGTTATTGTCACTTTTTAGAACCCAAAGTGACTCATACAAATATAGGAGAACTGGGTTTGAACCAGAGGGCAGCTTTGACAGCTTTGACAGAAGGAGCACGGTTTTTGTGATAACACATTCTTTATATTACCATGGGCTGATTGTGGCAGTCAGTTGTGAGGAACATCATGGATTATTTATAAATGTAATCGCCAAGTGCTGGAATTTGAGCATGAGATACATACAGTCTTGGAAACATTCAGGAACCTTTATACACCTGTCTTTTCTTGAAATCCATCACCCAGGGAACCATCTAGTTCCAATAGACTCATATGTGCAAAACTCACGGCATAAGGCATAACACACAGTAAACACTCAATTAATGCTATTCCTGGGATTATAGTTTTTAACATTACAGCAGATTCAAGTTTGTCTTTGTAGAATTACCAGTTTGACATATTTGCTCCTGGGTGACCAAAAAAGGGACATGGGTTAGCTCGCCTGTTAGGAGCATCTGACCCATGAGAGATTCATCCCATACATGGACTTTAGCAGGAAAAATATCAGTAACTACTATGGTGGTTTCTCTTCAACTATATGACCTCTGCCAGTCATGTTTCTGACTGTTGTGAATTCTCACAGAACATTTTCTACAGAGTGGTGTTCATTAATTCATGAGGCAGTCCATCAAATGCTAGACTCATTTCACTAGAGTCTGAAGGCTGTTTCGTGCTATTAGGAAAGATTAGAGAAGCCATTTGCAGGATGGCAGGTAGACTCCATTGGTAAAGGAAGAGTTTTGACTGTTTCTTGTTAGAGGACATTCTCCACCTCCTGGGATGACATACAGTTTATGTCAACTCATTTGGCCAAAATCTACTGAACATTGACTTCTTTTCAAACTTTGGATGCCAGGGAACCAAGGTACATTAAGCATAGTCATAGGATGATGAGAAGCAAGAGTTCTGGTTCACAGCTGAATAAATATTTGTTGAGGCACCTGGGAAATAAACCATTAGTTAATTCTAAGTATTGTTTGAGAGCTCAGAACATCCTGTGCTCAAAAGGTAGGGAGAGAGCACACTGCTATGGTCGTGGCAGGTTTACTGCCTGCAGAGGTCTTCCTTGTGCTTCCAGATCTCTCTGTGCTATCTCTTTAGCATTCTCTCCAGGATTCTGTGACATGTGCTGAGAATAGCTGTCACAGAGTCCCAGCAAAGACTATTGGATGTGGCCAAATCCTAACCCCAACAACCACTCTCGAGGGCTTTAAAATTTTTTAATTTTTTAAAAACTTTTTGTTTTTTTTAAGTTGTTGATGGACCTTTCTATGTTATTCATTTAATTATATGTAGTGCTGAGAATCAAACCCAGTGCCTCACACATGCAAGGCAAGTGCTCTACCCGTGAGCCACAACCCCAGCCCCAATGCCTTTAAAAATTTTAAACCTAGAAATTATGGATTAGTATGGCTTCCAATCCGGTTTGTTCAATGCCTGATATGTTTGGGAAGGACTTTGGTTATAGTGCACTCAAGGCTGTAAATAAACACACCATCAGAAAAGCAAACTGCTGGGCAGCGGCCAGCCAGTGCAGGAGAATTGCCATGCCCACAGCCAGAGAGAGGCACAGGCGAATATTATTTGCAGAGAACATGCCTGGCTTCCTGCTTCTTGGCCTTCTACTGCCCACTGCTGGAGGTGCTAAGCTTCATCTTGCTGGTTTGGTCTCACCCAGGTGCCAAGTACACCAATCCAGTTCCCTAGTCAGGGAGAATTTAGGGGGCTTGAAGTCAATAACACCATGGCTGAGAATCTCATCAGATTTCCACCTGATATTGGGCTCAGCCCATGGGAGCTGAACCAACTACATTTTGTTTTGTTCTTGGTGACTGAAATGGACCATCTTGAATGCTGTTTGCTGTAATTGGCACCTTTCTTGTTCTTTGTACCCTAATCTTTGGAACCATATTTCCTCAACTGGCTGGTGGATGGTGGATGTGTCAACTTACTCACAGGGCTGTCTTCCTTTCTTTTTCGGCTGTGCTGGGGATGGAACCCAGGACCTTGTGTGTGCTATGTAAGTGTCTACCACCAAGCTATACCCCCACTCTGCAGGGCTATACTGAGCAATAAAGGAGATGACCTATGAGGCAACTGACACGTAGAAGAGGTACCATTTGTGCTGAGTCTTAACTTTTGAGCATTTTGACACATTTGTATTTCGGGGGCCTGGGGTTTTGCCTCTGAACATGAAGCAGGATTATTTTGGTATGGAGAATATTTGGTAGCTCATAGGGAAAAAACATTTACTTATTAAAATGTGCCTCAGACAGTCTTGCTTCTCATCCCATCCCTGATCTTCATCCTTCCTCTTAGCCTCATTCAGTACTGACCACTGGCTCACCCCTGCCCTTACCCCTCTCCTGAAAGAGTGTCTCCTCACTGGTTTCCTTGAGAGTTTGGGCCTCAGAGACCTTTTCAGGGGTATGGAGAGGCAAATGTTTTACTAAGCCCATACCTGTCTTCTAGAGCATGGTGAGTTGAGTCTATTAAAGAATCTCCTGCTGACTCTTTTTTTTTTTTTCTCAGCACTGGCTCAGATGCTTGGGGAATTGTCCCAGAAGATGGCCCTGAGAAACCAAAGAGTACTGGAGTCCACCCTCCCTCTCAGCTCCTCTTCCTAAGGCTCTGAAAGTGTGAAGGGTGCGGGGAAGCCTGATCGATGCTGGTTTCTAGGCAGAAGTAGAATATGCCCCAGGAACTCAGGGCAGATTGGTGGTGGGGACAGAGCACAGGATTAGGATCAGGGGATCCTGCTCATTCCCACTGTGTGACTTAGGCCTACCTACATCAGGTAGCTTGAGGACAAGTAGCTGAGAAATGCAGAAACTAGATGCAGATGTGGCCTGCCACTCTTCTCAGCTGAAAAATGTCAAAAAGAGCTCACCTTGAGCAAAAATATATGGCATAGGACTCTATTGAGAATAAAAAGCAAAATTGGAATCAGAGGAGAACCATTTGAATAATTATCTCTAAGTTCATCATGGTCCAAGATCCTTATCAGTGTTTAATTTAAAAATAAAAATAAATCAACTTGCCAACTTCACAGAAGCTATTGAATGATGAGCTGAAAAAATTGTCCAACACCTTTGTAATGTGTAGAGAATTAAGAGGGCTATTGTATAGGCTCCCTGCCTGTTATGGTTTAGATATGAAGTTTCCCCCCAAAGCTCAAGACTTTTCTGAGGTGAAATGATTGGGTTATGAGAGATGTAACTTAATGAGTGGATTAATCCCCTGATATGAATTAATTGGGTGGTAACTCTAGGAAGGTAGAGTGTGGCTGGAGTGGCCTGTGGCTGAGGTCACTGGGAGTATGCCTTTGTACCCCAGGGGTTTATATTTTGTCCCTGGTGAACAGAGCTCACTCTCTGCTTCCTGATTACCATACCCTTCCGCCATGATGTCCTGCCTCACCTTGGACCCAGAGCTATGGAGAAAGCCAACCATGGACTAAGGCCTCTAAAACCTTCAGCCCCAACTAAACTTTTCTTCCTATACATTGTTCTTGTGAAGTCTTTTGTTCACAGCAATACAAAGTATTACTAAAACTCTTCCCCAAGCCCTGGACAAAGAACATCAAAAGCACATTCATAATTTCTCTAATTTCTTAAAGAGCTAAGGGAAAGATTGGTGTGATTTCTGAACAACTGCTCTGGATAGATCAGAGAAAAGGGGTGGATCCCCATTTCAGAGGCGAGAGTGAAAAGGGTACCCTAAGGGTAAAATTATTGATGGCATACTCTGTATGACAGTGTGAAATTAGCAAGAGAATTGTCTTCTATTGTTAGCCTATCTCTGAACAAATTACTTTGGCTTATTATAGGAGAAAAAAACCTTAAAATTAATACTTATTTAAAAGCACCATGTTGGGGGCATGAGACATGATGGAGAGTGTCCCATGGGGTAAACCCTGGGTAGGGGAAGCTTCAGGGTTCCTGCTGTCTACTGGCCTCTTCCTGCTACCCTCCCTGTTCCTTCCTTCCTTCCAACTTCATCTCCCACTGACTTCCTAACTACCAGGAGCTTCTTCAATCCTGCATTAAGTTTCAGCTGGAGAAGGGCCTCCAGAAAAGGAAGTCACATAAAACTGGGAGTGGTTGACACCAGTTGTCTCAAGTAGGAGTTGCATTTTAACCGGGAATCCTTTAGGGCCTTATCAGAAGAGAATGAAGAAGGAATTTACTTCCAAAGTGTCACAGCTCACTCATGAGGCAGGTGTCTTGGAACGGAGGTAGAAGATAAACAAGTGCAGAAGATACTCCCTCTATGCATCAGGCCCTTGTCTGAGAAGAGGTTAGGTGCCTCCGTGGAATTTCCTTCCTTGGCATGGTTCTGTGCTCCTCAGACCTTGCTGTCACCAGTCCTTAACTATGATGAATCTTGCCTATCTTAAGAATAAGAGCTAGCAGTTATTGAACACCTATTATGTTCAGTCAGTTTTCTAGGAGTTTTACATTCACTAATTTAATGCTTACAACCATCAGAGTGAGGCAAACTCTATCTCCATTTTACAGATGAGGCAAGGAGTTGTTGAATAATTTGCCTGAGGTCACAGGACAAATAAAAGGTGACATTAGAATTGAAACCCAGGCTGTCTGACTCTAGGGCTCTCTTTGAAAACTGTGGTATAAGTCGTTTCCCTAGTACCTATGGTACAGCCTGGGAAGCAGTCACTTTTCTGGGTTTTAGTTCATGTCTCTGTAATATTAACTTTATGAGTCAGCTTGGCTGGGTCACAGTACCCAGATATTTGGTCAAATATCATTCTGGATGCTTCTGTAAGGGTTTTGGGGTGAAATTTATATATAGACCAGAGAATATACTCAGATTGCCCCTGTATAATATGGGTAAGTCTTATCTAGTCAATTGAATGCCTGCATAGAACAAAAGGCTGACATTTCCTGAGAAGAAGGGTATTCTCCAGAGCACTGCCTTTTATGTTCATCTGCAACATCATTTCTTCCTGATTTTATAGCAGTTGTCTTTGGACCCAGACAACAATCCTCTCCAAGTCTCCAGTCTGCGAGACCGCCACACCAGATTTTGGACTCAGCAAGCCTGCACAATTTTGTGAGCTGATTCCTTAAAATAGATCTCTTCACCACACACACACACACACACACACACACACACACACTCACACACTCACACACACACACACACACACACACACTCACACACACCACCCTATTGGTTCTTTTTCTCTGGAGAAGTCTCATACAATCTTCTTTGCTAACAAGTTCCTCAAGGCTATGTCCTAGGACCTTCCCCACCACCCTGCAAGTTTTGCTGGTTTTCCGAAAGCAAGTATTTTCCTGTCAATGGCCTCAGTTGCCATCTGCATGGCAATAACTCTTGAATTGATACTCTCGCTCAGAGGTACTGATGGAATTCCAGGCCCATATAGCTGATTGTGTACTTGACTGTGTCCTTGGATATCCGAGGGGCACCTGAATGCAGGAGGCACAAAGGCAAATTCAGGACCCTGAAACCCTGCCCTTCAGGGTGCCCATCCCTGTGAAATGTGCCTCTGTCCATCAGAAAAATCAGCAGCCATTCTTAACAGCTGACATCTTTACTTCTTTACCCACATTATTAAAGCTTTAGGCCTAGTTCATCTCAACTCCTATGGTGACTTGTCAAGTGATCTATCTATTATTAGTCTCTAATCCTTTTTCTCAACGCTTTGGCTACAGTGATCTTTCCAAAAATCAAAGCTGAGTCATACCATCGGTGCCATCACCTTTTGGAAACCACTCAGTGATTTTCTGTTGTGCTTAGGAATTATGTTTTATTCTCAGAACAACTACATGGTGGTTCCCAAGGATCTGTCTCTCCTCCTGCAGCTTTAGCATGTTCTTCCTGTCTAAACTCTAGCTACCCTGACTTTTTCCCCCCACTTCCTCAAAATGCTTCCTCCCATCATAGGTTCCTTGTATATACTACTTTTTGGTTTATTTCACTTTTAAAAAATTGGAACATTCTTCCCCTATCTTTCAACTATTATATAAAGAGTCACTTTCAAGGGCACCTGTTGTGTTTCACACACTTCTCTCTCAGTATATTCAGATCCCATTATTGCACAAACCATAGTATTTACCTAAGTTAATATGAGTCTTAACAACGTTGATTTATCAACTTGTTAAACTGAAGTGTTAAGCACAGTGCTAAATACTTAATAATTATATTTAAACATTGTCTAATTAAAAATTACAACAAAATCTGAGAAGCAGGCAATACTATTATTTTTATTTTACAGAAAGGAACCTGATATCTTGAGTCATAAGCTAAGTATGAATTTAGTAGTGAGATAATTTAATAGATATTTGGCTTCCCCAGAGGACTGTGAACTTGGAGTGAGCTGGAGCCAAGGTATTATTGATCAACCCTGTTAGAGGATGACCTGGCATGTAGAATGTGTTTGGGATAGTTGTTTATTGAAATAATGAATATTTTAATGATTAATAAACTAAGACACATTTTTAATATGGAAACTAATAGGGTATTCCTTTTGTTCTCTAATCCAAATTAGTCACCTGTGAGATTGTTTACAAAATTCTAAACAGCTGCTTGCAAATGAGAAGATGTCATCCCAGTCCTGGAGATGCTTTAGAGCATCTTCCACTCTTAATTTTGATGACCATCTGCTCCATTTCAAATGAGGGATCAATTCAGTTTAATTTTACTCAGTTAAAGGTGATTTGTTTTTTTAGTCCTATTTCTTCTCAGGCTTCTAAAATAAAGGGAGTAACATTCACACAAACACAAACTTACTTGTGTTAGGTTAAGTATATACTCACAGCTGTAACAAAGAAGTCCTAAATTTACGAGACTTCATATAATAGATGGTTATTTTTAATTTACGTAACAGCCTAATAGGGTTTGTTACTTGGTGACACAGTTTCACATCTGGTGACTCAGGGGCCCAGATACCCTTCCTCCCATGGCTCCCCCACCTTAGGGCCTGAGTTCTCTCACTGATGGCAGCAGGATAAGAGACATGAGGAAGTAACATCTACTGCCTCCAAACCCTGTCCCCTCCCCCCGCAAAAGCCTATCATTTCCACACACTTCCCAATGCTAACGTTCATCATATGGTTATATCCAACTCTAAGGAAGGCAGGACAATGCTGACTGTTTATATGCCCAGAAAAAAAAAAAAAAAAAAGAAAGAAAGAAAATGTTTGAGTGAATCATCAACAGTTTCTGCCCCATTTTTAACCTCCTAATATAAGGCAGAGAGATGCTCTAAGATTAGTACAAAGCACCCTGGGGGATGGGAAGAGGGAGCTTAATTTTCATTGTGAACATCTGAAAAGGTCTGCCAATGAGGCAGTTTTGAGTGTGTCTTGAAGGATAAGTAGGTCCTTGACAGAGATTGTAGCAGGTACAGCTGAGATTGTGTCAGTGGAAAGGAGGTGTGAAGCCAGGTGGGAGCCAGAAAGGAGAAAAAGGTGTGTCCGTGTCTTGATCTATGTGCATGTGTTTCAGAGTCAAGTAGAAATTATTTTAATAATCTCTTTGTCTTGGTTTTCCTGTGCTCCTTTTGTAAGTAATTAAATAACAAACAAAATTCCACCCTTCACCATAAGTATCTTGGTCCCTAATGTGAAGATATGAAATAATTACACGTTGTGCTGTGCAAGAATTTTAATGTCATAGACAACTTCTATTTTCAAGACTGTGCTAATTATAGAGGATGAGGCTGAACAAAGGAAGATGCACAATTAGCAGAGCAGAGCTTATTACAAACCAGCTCTGTTTAGAAGCTCTTCTGATTCTCTATAATTAATAGATCAATAATGATCTAGTGTTTATCTTTTAGAGGAAACCTCTGGAGATTTTAGGAGTGTGAGATTTGGCCATTTTGTTTTTCTGTGGTGATGGTATTTTTACACTTTTACACTCTAGTCTAAATGATACAGAGGAAAGAGCAAAGTCTTCAGAAGGGTGGGTGGGGAACAAAACCCTTGTTGCTTTTGTGTTCTGCCATTCATGGGCTGTTTGACCATAAGCTCTCTCAGCTGCTTCCTCTACTGCATGGGGATAATAATGTATATGAAAGCATCTAGCACTAAGCCTATACCATATTAAAGACTCAATTTTAATTTTGGATACCTTTCCCTTTCCTTCTCCTACTTTCTTTTTCTAAAGCAGGATTTTATTCACCTCAAAAATCCTTAAGATTTTAAGAACCGTATAAGAATGACTGTAATATCAGATGGATGTTCTTCCTCTAAATCTACCAAACTTCAATAAAAGCAGTTATAATATCAGCAGCTCTATCTTAGCAGTGTCAAGGATGAAGCAGGGCCTTAGTTGTCTAATCCCCCGAAGGCTGACTCAGCACTTCTTTTCTTCCTAAGAGGATGAACTACATTCCATGCAGTTTACTCTTCCCTAAGGGGCTTCTTGTCTTGTTTTGTTTTGTTGGCAAACAAGAGCTTAGGTGCAAAAGACAAGCTCTGCTCCATGAACATTAAGGGGCAATGAAAAAGTCCAGAAAAGTTTGGGATTTTCCCTAGATTTTGTTGCCAGAATAATGAGAAATAGATATGAGAAGCTGAGAGCATAACATTACATGTTATTTACTGGAAAATGCTGTGGGTTGTCGATCCTGATCCTTAGCTCAGCTATGAAGGGCCTATACACCCAAGTGCATCCTGGTATTGACTGGAGGGCTAGAGGCATAAGGATTACATTACCATATCAATAGCCCACATGCAAAGTTCTTGATAAAAATGATCATAATCCAGAGGCATGAGATAAAATATGAGAGTTTGATTTGTGTAAACAAATCAAAGGCATTTAGAGTCAAGCTACTTAATCTGCCTTCAAGCATTGCCAGGAATATAAACATCAGAACCGCCTAAGAGCCCGTCAGCCTAGAGCAGAAGGGAACTCTGAAGATTGTTTGCTACTTTGTTCTGATTTACTGTAATCTAGCCATATTGGCCTTCTTTCAGGTTTGTAAACCAGCCAAGCTTAAGGCTTCTTTTGTCTAAAAACCTCTGTAAATCATCCGTCTGCCTCTTCAGAGATGCCTCTTGGCCTACTCAGGACAATCTTGGTTATCCTGCATTAACAAAAGCTTCCAGACCTTGGTAGCTTGGTTTGTTTGCTCACGCTACAAGTCCTTTGTGAATTGCTGGGGGAGGCACTTTGAGGTTATATAGGCTCCAGCTGAATGTGGAACTATATCTTGAGCCATCTTGTCAGCCAGAATGCCATGGGGAAGAGGAGCTAAAGGTCCTTGCAACAGCAATTAAATGTTCCAGCATGAAAGTGACACACAGCATTTCTATTCACAATTAACTCATTGGCCAGACCTTTCCCATGGCCCAAGAAACAGCTAAGAGAAAAAAAAGGCTCTACAATCCTATCATGTACCTGGAAGGAAGTGGCACCTCCCCTGACCACCCTGTCTAACATGTGGTCCTTTTATTCACTGTCTGAGCACTGTTTGTTTCCCAGAATGCTTATCACAGTTGCATATTTATTTATTTTCTGTTTTTAGTCTGTTTTCTCTACTGAGCTCTTAGAGTTTAAGAGAAAGGACCACACAGGCAGGATGATTGTATGCTCAATCTGCCTAACATATTTAACTACTGAATCAATTTGTTTTGAATTTGAGAATCATTATGGCTATAACCTTGTGTCCCTCAGTCTCTGACCATCCTTTTTTTCTCTGTGCTAAATCTGTTCCATTGTTCCTTATCATAGGGCCCAGGGCTGAAGACAGAGACAAACTAAGTGGACACTCCTTTAAATGCTGTCATGAAACGAAGGGGGAAAGATGATCAAATAAAACCTCATGGAAATCTACAAAGGCTGTGAAAACCAACACATTCAGTGCAAAATGCTGTTTTTAAATAAGGAGAAAGGACAAAGGAATTTGGCGAATTGGCATTTTGTTGAGTTTGCTCTTGGCAAATCAGCTTGCCGGGAATGAGCTCAGAGCTGTCTATCTTGCATCCTGTACTCCTGTTGTACTTCAGTGTCGACTTGAGCTTGGCATCTAAAAGGCACTTTGAAATAAGTGTTCATTTTGTGCACAAGGAAACAGTAGTTTAAAGAGGGTAGGTGGTCAGCCTCAGGTCACAGAGGGTGATAAGGGAAAGAAGAAATCATCCAAGTGTCCTCTTGCCAGGTCAGAGGGAGGGCCTCAATGACTTTTATTGATTTTACATGCTATTTAGGGTAGACAGCATGTAAAGTAACCTTCTGAGTATTTGTCTTGCTCTTTGTCACTTTCAATAAAAACATTTTAACAATTATTTATTTTAGATATTTATTTTCATGTTCTATACAAAATTCTATTATTTTCAACTGAAACAAGAAATGATTGAAGTTCAACTGCCTGAGAGACAAGGTTATTTCAGTAAAGAAGATTCAAGAATCAATGATTGAAGATCAATTGCCTTGGAGCAACGGATCTTAGATAGAATACTCTGGGGTCACCCGAAGCATAACTTTAGTCCCTAATAGTTCATCTTAAAAAAGGCCTGTGTTAAAACTAGTCAAAGGTTTCACAGACACTTGTAAATATGATTTTAAAAATCAACCCTTTCAAGCTATGGTTTTGTTTCTCCTGTGTCATTCAGGAATAAAGGTCTTATGACAAGAGTATTTTACATACTGTAGCAAATAAAAATTAATAAAAGAAAAAGGAACTAAGCTTTTCTATTCATTAGTCCTTAGATGTGGACTTGGGGATTTTTAGCATGGCTGTTATTTTCCCTCTGGGTGGGCTGTGTAATGAGTGGTGTTTTCCTGTCCTACCTGTTGGACCAAGTGTGCCGTGTTCTTCTTACTACAAGGTGCAGAGTATAAGTATGGTCTCCATCTGTGAGGAGAACTGAGGGACTCCTGGCAGGAGAAGTTCTGCTTAGCAAACTGAAGAATCCTAAGTGGACACCAAGAAGAGGAAAGACTTTAGAAATGATGAAAATTAGTTGGGTTTGGAGAAATGAAGACAGAATTCTGTGACTTAAAAAAAAAAAAGATGAGTTCTATTTAGTAAAATGGCATGCGGGTAAGCCTTGAATAGAGGTTCATTGAGTAGAAAAAAAGAGATTTAATAAACGAATAAATGAGCGTTTGAGGTGTCCTAGGAATGCAAACCTAAATGACTATGAGACTAGCCAAGTAGGATAAGGGAGAGCCACCTGGGAGTGAGACAATGGGGAATGGTAGGAACTGTGGTGATCTAGGGAGAACACGCCCCGCATGGAGCAGGCAGCCATGGCCCAGGTCTAGCTGATGACTTTCATTAATGCCATAAGTAAAAATAGGCCCAGTAATGTCACAACTTCAGATTTTCAGGGGAAAACAGAAGTACAGATCTTTATGTGAAATTTCTTGAGTTCTATGTTCTAGAATTTAAGAAACAAATCAAAACAAGTTGGAACCAAAGCCTACACAAGGGTCAGGGTTACTCCATGGTGGCCAGCTTTTGTCTGTGGTGCAGTGTCTTCACTTTCCAAGTGATGAAAAATGGGTCCAGAGCACCAAGGCCCCTCGGGTAAGGACACCCAACTCATATGTGGCAGAGCTGGGGTTGTAGGCATGAGTATTTCCCCTTCGACTTATGACCTTTCACTTTCACCAATGACTGCTCTAAAACCGGCTGAAGCTACAGGACCTGCTTAGATAGTAGGTTGGAGGCCAAGCAGAAGATGCCTTCTGTTGATCTGATATTTGGGTCTCAAGATGTACGTATATAAGGCTTCATAATGGAGGCATAATGTTCTATTCTCACAATTCATATTTTGGAAAGAATGCTGGGTGAAGTTGAGTGAAATGCGATGGTCCGTCACATGAACTAGTACTCTGGAAGCCAGGTAAAGTAGCCATGCCTATAATCCCAGTGACTCAGAAGGCTGAGGAAGAAGGATCACAATTTGAGACCAGCCTAAGCAACTTAGTGAGACCTTAAACAACTTAGAGAGACCCTTCTTTAAATAAATAAATAAATACATACATACATACATAAATACATAAATAAATAAATACATAAATAAATACATAAATAAATAAATAGGCTGGGGATGCAGCTCAATGGTAAAGTACCCCTGGTTTCAATCCCCCTACCACACACACACACATAAAAAATAAAAATAAAAAAAAAGCAAACAAGCAAGTAAGAAAATTATTACTCTGATTACAGGCCTCTAATTTAGAGTGTTATTTGGGGTTCTATTGGATACATTTGCTGGCTTCTTATATAAAAGCCTATGCTTTGTGATGTCTGTGTATGAATTGTGCTTAAATACGGATTCAGACACTGATTGTAACTTAACCTTTCTAGGTCCCCATATGCAAGAGAGAGATAATAACAGTGTCTAAGTCATGAAGTCATATCGAGGGTTAAATGATCTGTATATAGAAAGTGCTTAGCATGGCTCTTGCACAAGGTAGGCAAAAGTATTCACTATATTGTAAAAATAAATGTTAGCTATTGTAACAGGGTACTGTAACAATTGCTCACTTTTACTACTCTGTGCTAATTTGTTTACATTTGTTATCATCATCACCAAAATCCTTTTTGTTTTCACATAATCTGTACTTTAATGATGAGAAAATCACGACCTTTGGAAATCAGTGGTGTAGACTGCACAAATCTCTTGGTGTTGAGGACCAGTGTTGGAGCCTGAGTCTGCCCAGCTGCCCAGTCACTACCCCACTTCTCCAATGCCTTCTCAGTGTTCATCTGAAGGTACCTCCAGATCTTCAAAAGAGAGCAAATCAAATTTTATCCAACACCAAGTACTCATCAAGTCAAATATGAAAGCCAAGAAGTCCCTAAGCAAACAACCAAAAGCACTACAGTATGTGGAACAATTTTACTTTATTTAAAAAATGTATTATTCAGGTGGATGTGGTGGTATACACTTATCACCCCAGGAACCTGGGAGGCTGAAGCAGGAGGGCTGCAAGTTCTGAGACCAGCCTGGGAAAATTAGCAAGATCTTATCTCAAATTAAAAAATAAAAAGGACTGGGGATGTAGTTCATTGGTAGAGCATCCCTTAGTTCAATCCCCAGCTCCCCGCTACTCCACAAAAAAGTAATGGAAATGTCCCATGTGACTAAGAGCATTCGAGAAAACAATTTTAAGTCTGTATGACCCTCATTCTCTTTCTTCAAGAATGCTAAAATTCTGTAGTTCTTAATAGGTTATTTGCTTAATGTTGGTAAAATAATTTCCATGGAGGTTGCTTTTAAGAAATTATAAATATATTGAATGTTGAGTTTGGGGAAAGTAAAAGGAATATCTTACTGCAGCTTATTTTAAATACTTCCTTTGCTTTTGTAAAATTTTCTATGTAAAAAAAGAGTAGAGGGCTAGGGTTATGGCTCAGTGGTAGAGCATTTACCTAATATGTGTGAGGCTCTGGTTTCAATTCTCAGCACCACATATAAATAAATAAAATAAATGTCCATTGACAATTAAAAAAATTTTAAAAGAGTAGAATAAAATATAAACATTATTAAAGTGTATTAAGCATTAATATGGAGCATCTTATAGAAAGCAGTTTTAAATGAAGAAAAAGAAAGAAATGAGAAGTTATTGAATGAAACCATAGCTGTACCCTAGGTTAGATACTGACATTTTTTTAAATCTTGTTATTTATTTATTTATTTTAGATATTGTTATTTTTATCATAGCTTTCACTGAGTGAAAATAACCAAACCAGTACCAAAAAAAAAAAAAGTGTAGAGAATGTGTGTATAGCTACTTCAATATTTCCTAGGCAGATATTGCAGTTTAAATATCTTGAATCTTATTTACTTGTCCCTCAGATCTTGAATACTCATTCTCTTTGCATTTTTAAAAGATATCTTAAAAAATTAACTTTACCCAGACAAAAGCAAGGAAGGAAGTTCCTTTAAGCCAAAATGATTAGTTATCATCAATGCCAGGAAAATAGTAACTAGGAAATATATAGACTCAATTTTTCTCTGCCTTAGGATAAACTTAACATTTTCCTAAAAAAAATGACATTTATTCACAGCAATAATATTGAAAACAGGAATGTATTTTATGAGATGAGATGAAAAAATGCAGCTACTTTTTACATTCTGATTTCTAAGGTATAATTTCAGTATTTAAGTTGGAGGCATTATAACTGTAGAATATAAAGTACATCCACCTTCAAATGTTGGTTTTAGAATAAGAAACAATATTTCAAAGTCATATAGAAATGAATTTGTTCATTATCTACTCTTTTGGATAATTGCCATTATTACTATTTCTCCTTGAGCAGATAATTGAAAATTGACTATATAAATTGTTGTGTTTTTCTGGGGAAATAGCCTAGACTCAACATTTGTCTCCCTCATTTTAATCTAATTTACAATTTTACCAGGCCTAAAAATTATAGCTCTTCTAGTACATTATTATATTACATTCCATTAATAATTGTCCTTTCTTTTTAGCTTCTGCTGACAAAAAAAAAAAAAAAAGGAATTTTGCCAGTGCCATTTATGGGTAAGAAATCTATTCATTTTGTGAATTTACAAGGGTGAATTTTAGTGACATAATACGATAAATAGGATAGTAATAATATTTGGACATGAGATTTAATCTCCCAAGTTGTGTTACAGCCCTTTTTATGGCAACAAAGAAATTTGCACCATGATTCTTTAATGTTAGCCTCTGGCCACATTTGATCCTAGTTTGTGTGTGGTCTGAGGTAAAGATCTCAACACTAGAAAAACAATAGCATTTGAATAGAGACCAACAGGACAAAACCAAGCCCTTCTGAGTGGCCTACTTACTAAATTGTCAAGGTTTATTAGGTGACTTAATAGGAAACCAAGTAGAGGCCATAGTTGATCTCTTGTCTTCAGGAGAGAGAACTGGCGACTTCAGGAGAGACTACTGGCGACTTTCACTCTTAATTTCAATGACAATGAATTAAACTTTCCATTTCTCTTTTTCATAAGTGGCATCCTTGGGAAGACTTTGAGACTCTGCTAGTCCCATGCAGGAAGTTTACCAGGGCCTGTTCTTAGGAACAATTACCAGAGATGGAAAAGGCAAAGGGAGAAGCTCACTGTCATACAGGTCAACAGAGACCTGAGCTGAACCCCAGGAAGGCCTGGAGTTGGACAGCTCTGCAGAATCCAAGATGTGCTGGAATCCACTGCATGGTCCAGGCAGAGCTGGTGGTACACATGTCTTCCTAACTTCATGTTGGGAACATCATAGTACCTTGAAATTGTGCACAGGTATTTGCAGCAGAGTCATAAGCAAATGCTGGAAGTTAGTGCTATTCCCACTCTGCTCTGCCGAATCCTCCACCCCTGGAAAGCTGAGTTGTCAGGGAAGAATTGCCTCAATGTCTGTGCCCAAATCCACATCATGAATTCTTGATTGTATATGAGGCCATGGAAAAGGAGTTATGTACTATATTCCTGGGCCATGTATTTCTATAACTTCTCCAGGCCAAGTCCCCTGTTCTCAAGAGTATTATTCTAATTTTAGCATTTGAGTTTTGCTGTGTTTCCAGTGATATTTATTTTTTCCCTTCTGAAAGAGCAGCTAACCATCTCTCTAAGGCATAATTCTTTGTTATGCCCTCTAAAGTCTAATTGACAAAGTTATTAAAGAAGTAAGTATTGGCAATGATTGAACCACATCCTGGATTAAATATTTAGAAAATAAGCAAACCGAAGTGATTTGCTTGAAAACAAAGCCATTTCTTCAGTAGTAAATATGGCTACTCATACTAATGAATTTTAAAAAATAATTGTAGTATGTCTTTGTTTAATAAAGTGATAAAATATTTTTGGAGCTGGCTTAGCATGTGTATTATAAAGTGGGAGGAGATTTTAGATCTGTTATCTAAGCCACATAAATATTTTAGGTTAAAATTATTCCAGCTATTTTCAAAGTTAATTCCTGAGAGGACCAAGTAAGCCAAATGCTATATGTAACAAACAGTATCTTTAGGAAATTCAGAGAGTTGAGAAAAGAGTTCAAGGATAGCAGAGACTTGGAGGTAGGTTATTATGCACAAAGATACACATCTATTAAAGTTATTTCTTCTTCTCTTCCTGTCAAAATTACTTCCAAATTGTGAAACATCTTTTTGCCCTATCTAGTGTGAGGGGACAATAAAGGAAGACAAGAATTGACTGGCACAAGTTCTTTAGAAATTCCTCTCAGCTTTGCTCTGTCCCTCTTAAGATACCCATGCTAAATCTTGGTAATGTAGCAATTGCAAAACCACCAGGAAACATAATATGTAGAGGGGAACTGGCAAAATTTTTGAAATAGATATAATTCAACTAGTATAGTAATGGAGATATTATAGCAGAGGAAAAACCCTTAACTGTGTGTGTGAATGTATGTATTGGTATGTGATTAAATATATTTTTGTCTATCAAATGAGATATTCAGAATATCGATAAACCAATTTAGAAAAAACAGTAGGCATGGAATGGAGAAGATTTTATGAATTTTTTTGTATATGAGACAAGAATTAGGAAACTCAGTAAGATGTTTGGTTGATTCTGAAATTCATAACTAAAAAAGTGACTCAGAATTGATCCTAGTCTATCAGCTACCACTTTTCTGTTATAGGCATCAAAGAGGTCAGGAAGTAAGATTTCCAACAAATGTTCTTTCATAACTTAATATCATTGGGTGCAAATTATCTTGTACATTATAACGTAGCACAGACCTTGCACACAGTAGGGGCTCAGTCTGTCTCAATATATTCATACATCAATTGGTGAGATAAATCCAGGAGCACAATTGGATCCCATAATCAGTTTCTCAATTCCTTGCCTGTAATAGCTTTTATTTCATTCATTGAGCATTTTCTGAATTACCATATCTTATTAGAAGATGAAGCTATAAAGGAACTTGTATCCTCTTTTAAACAGAGATAAATCAGATAATAATGGAGATATCCAGGCATATAGGAAAAAGCTCTAATTGTGTGCATGCATGTATGTCTTAGTGTGTTATTAAATGTATTTTTAATTTTGAATGAAGCATTCAATATCATGTAGATAGTTAAGTGAAAACTCCCTTTTTCTGACTGAAAAATATGAATACAGTCAATATTTCTGTTTATCAAATAAGGGACATTGGTAAGATAAGGAATGTAGCCTAGGACCTAAAAATAATCTGGCCTGTTTTTCCTAATTTTAAGCTGAATATTTCCATTTTTCTTTGATATGTAATTCACATGGTAGGTCTTGAAGTCTTACTAAAGAAGAAATTCCAAATATCTGATATGCCATGAGTTTAAATTTTTTAAAAAATATAATTCCATGATACTTTTGGGAAATACAAATGTTTATAGCTACTTGCCAAACTTCAGTCTAGATTAAGTGAGTTATTTCCTAAATGATTTGGATAAACAAGAATTTACCTTCTTAACAAGCAAACAGAACAAGGTGATAGGATCTTATTCAGATTTGGCTCTCAGACTTTTTAGATGTAGCTTTAGGTCTCTATCTTTTTAGATGACAGTTAGCTCTTAGAATAAAATTATTATAAGGCATATGTGCAAAGAGTTTTGCAAAGCTTGAATATTGACTGAGTCCACAGCTGCCTACCTGAATTTCTTAGGTACTCAACATAGTTTGAAAATACTTTCATAGTAAATTATACCCTGTCCATTCATGGAATTTGAACATGACTTCTGATTTTTGACATAGACTCTCTGGATCCATCAGTTCTGTTGAGAATTGAGGCTGCACCCTCTCTAGGCAGTTGTTTTGCTTTTGTTTTTTGCTATTTTATTTTCTACGGGCATTTTGTTTAGATCAATCTTTTTATAAATGGATATGGCATCTGTCACTAGGGACAATGGATGAGACAACAGGTCAGCATCTGTACACATATATCACCACTGCTGAAAACAGCAAAGTAAAACCAACAGCTTAAAGCACATGCCCTACTGACAGCTGAAGCAGCAATAAATAGAATCTTAATTCAAAGGGTAGCTTCTTGACCTGACATGTGCCTGGAAAATGATCCTCTTCCTGATTTAAGTGGTTCCCCATACTAAGGTCCATCTGGTGTGGATGCTAGCAGTCACATTGACCTGAGGGAGGCATGACCAAGAACCTGCAGCAGCTCCCACGGAAGGGAGGGGCTTGGGAGCTGGGATTCACAGAGAGTTGTCTCTTTGCTCTTCTTGGATCATACTTAAGGGGGATTTCATTATTCTAAGATTAATGAGACTTGCTAAAGTTGTGGTCTGGCAAGCAGCAGGCCAGTACAGGACAGATGTGTTTTCCTGTGAAACAGAGCTTTTCTCTCACCCTAGCTTTTTACTAATGAGTACTTAGACTGAAAGGAAAATGCACACCTGTTAACTTCCATATTGGGCACGTTTTCCTCAGCAGGCCTAACTAAAGATTGGAGAGTTAAACCTGCAGCTGTGAAAGTGTTATTCACATTTCTAAAGTCAGTTTAGAAATGTCATGAATAAATAGACAAATGGTTAGAATCCTTTTATTTGCAAAACAAAGACAGCTGTAGCCCATAGACTAAAGGTCTCACAGAAGAACCACATCTGAATATCACATACCCAAGCAATAGACTCATAAGGGAAGGCTTATAATTGTTACTACAATTACAAATGAAATTTTATACTTATTTCAGTGCTTGGATGAATGCTATTGTTTTTCTAGTGCTGAGATCTAGAACCTCCTGTTTGCTAAGGATGTCTAAAGGCTGCTTACACCTTTCTACCTCTATAGTCCTGTGTCACCTGGGTTGCCTTGAGCCTCTCTGATGTTTAGCCAGCCAGCCCATTCCTCACTGAGAGCAAGTGAGTGAGCTGTGGCCTCATGCTTTCTCTTGTGTTATTATTTTTGCCTGATTTCTTACTGAGAGAACACTGTACATTTAACTGGGAAGATCTAAGGAGAAAGAACTATTTTTCTGCCAAGATTACAACTGACGACCTTGGGGAATATGTGGAGTTTTCTGAAACTCTATTAAAAGTTATCTGATAAGCTGTCTCTGGGTCTGAGCATTTTCTTTGTGTGTGGCAAGAAGTGGGGCCTAGGAGGCTTAGTAAGCTTAGCTGGATGCTACTTAAACTCTAGGTAGCAAACAATGATGTGCTTTGCAGTACACAGGTGCTACAGTGATCCTGTTAGAATTAAGTTCCATTAAGAGGTACCCGGTTCTACCTATATTCACCAAATGTAGTGCAATAGTAACTTCAGCTATGGTCCCTTAAGGAGACCATCTGTTCTCTCTATTAAAACCTTCTCAGTCTGGCTGCTAAATACCAATCAGTTAGTTCACTTTTCTCTTTCGGTGTTGAGGGCAGGGGGAGAAGTTTTTTAAGAAGAGTCACATATCAGGGCAAATGTGTGTGTATTCCTCGCAGTACATTTTCCTCTGGAAAAAGTGGTAATAAATGCAAGTGCACCTGAGAAATATAGCTGCATTAGATAAACATAGCCCTTTTTGTGGGGCTAAATTTGTACCCTAGAACTGCCATTACTTAGTGGGATGGTGATACATGTTGTGAGACATGAGTGTGGCTGCGTCAATGAGAGCACTTTATAAACAGAGTATACATTCCTTGAGAGGGTTGGGAGGGATGGGCAGAAAGTTCTTTCACTTATATTCAGGAAGCCACTGAAACCTAGTGTGCAGAGCAAAACCTTCTGCTAAAGGTCAAAAGATGCATGAGTAGCTACACACAACCCCTACTTGCAGAGTTTTCCAAAAAACAACACAGTTAAGCCTATTGTGAAATCTCAAGGACAATAGAAAGCACCACATATGTCCACATGATACCACCACCACAGTGGCAGTTTTTATTTTTGTAAAGCGATTATCAACTTACGTATAAATGATTACAGTATTTGAGATTCAAGATCCTTGGAAAATCTGATGTTGCAATCAAAACATAATTGAGCTATTTCAGAAGAGAAAGTCTGTTTGCTCTTCAAAACACATAAATATCTAAAAATTAAATGATGACCCATTTAGAACAAATGCTTTACTGAAAGTTTTTCATGATTTATTCTGTGTGAATTTCCCGGCTCAGGGAGAGTTTCTATAGTCTGATGCTGTTATGTCGCTGCCCAGGGTTGTGTGTTGCAGGTAGGTAGCTGTGGCCAGCAGTGGTTGATTCATTTCCTCAGGGGATCTGCATACCAGTAATTATTTGCAGCCTAAATAATGTCTCAAACATGTAGGTGTTATTACCTTTTCAAATGTGTCTATATATCTTTGTGATAAAAAAAATTCATTGAAAAATGTTGCTAAGTTCATTGTAAATTTTTGTTTTTATTATTTTTTAATCATTAGATCATAAAAGCATAACAACTACTGGTTGGCCACTACAGAATTTTAAATGTTAGGCAGGACTTGAGAGCAATATAGTGATACATGCCTGTAATCCTGCATCTGGGGTCATTTAGGCAGGAGGAGCATACATTTGAGGCCAGCCTGAGCAACTTAATGAGACCTTCAGTGACATAGATAGAAAGTGTCTAAAAAATAAAATAGGCTGCAGATGTGGCTCAGTGGTAAAGACCCTCAGGATTCAATCCCTAGTGCTGGGGGGGGGCAGGGGGAGGGCGGGACTTGTCCTTTTTGGATCAGATGCAACAACCTAATCAGTGCCAATGTATTAATGTATTTCAAGAATTACTGATAAAATAGTTCTAATAGGAGATACACACACACACACACACACACACACACACACACACATATATATAATGGGAAAATTATAAATGTAATGAATTTTTAAAATTCTGAATGAGTCCTATTATAAGAATCATTAAAACACTTGGTTATATTGAAATATTTAGGCTTAGCCCCCAAATAAAACACTTAGAAAACAATTAACAGGCATTAATTACCTCCAGAGAAAGGAGTGGAATTGGGTAATAGTTGGTGCAAAGGAATTTTTTTTGTTCTCTATACATCTTTATTGTTTGAATTCTTTACAAAAACATGCATTCAATAATATGTGCATTCAATATTTATATTTTTAAAATGGTGAAATGAAAAAAAGTCATATAAAATGAGTTTGACAACCTCTGTGGAGGCCTGAGAGATACTGACTCTAGCCCCTCTCTTCTACCTTTTCTCCCCCACTAGGCTCTACCACTTCTGTTTAGAAGCTGAGAATTGAATTCATTCCTTGTAAACTCAGAAGCTGCCCCAAATTGGCAACCATGGAGCCTGAATCCACAGAGATGACGGTAGTGCAAGTCTTTTTACTCCATTATGTCTTTGTGTGTGAAGGCTACTGAACTACAGTATATCCTGCTCTCCTGTCTCATGGCACATCTAGATATGGGTACAGAGAGAAAGACTGATTCTTGCCCCTGCCATCAAACATGTATTGGGACACTCCTGAGAGTACTTAGGAAATTTCACTTTGTCCTAAACAGGAGATTACAGCTGGCTGATCTATAGTGGCTTCTTTCCAAGATAATTCTGTGAAAGCTGGTATTCAGAGTTAGGATGCACAAGGATCACGTGATTTTTAATGCAGTTACACTCAAGAAGCTGTTACAAATTCCATGCAACACTTGCTTGTATGGTAAGTGAACCTGAAATACTTTAAATTCTTTTCCCCCCAATGCTGCCATGCTGAAGCACCCCAGGTTACATATTGTCATGGTGTATTATGGCATGGCATTCAGGTAGTTCATCATAGCACAAGAAAACATTTCTATCCTTTAAGGAAATTTCATGGAAAGCAGATGCACTATTTTTTCCTAAGGAATTTAGTCCAATTTTAGTAAAGCATAAGTGAAATGGATGAAAACATCACAAATATGACTCAGGTTTCATATTTTGTCCATAAACGAGACCTTTACACTTTTAGTCTTGGGGGAGATGAATTATTAAATCTAAGGCTCATATTTTCTCTTCCATCTTCCATATCTATAGTGATTTTCCTTCTTCCTTGAAAGGGAGAACAAAACAAGATGGGTGATTTTTTGGTTGATGGGTTCTTTAATTTAGGAACAATATTTATCAGCTTGTTTTGCTTTCACTATTGTCCCTAAGTACTTATGTCTTCAGGCCCTGATGTTTGCAGTAGAGTATTTGAGACTCTGTATATGGTCAGCAAATAGATTGCTCTTGCAATGGAGCCCAAGAGCAGGTTTTGTCAAATAGCCAATGTATCAACTCATTATTTTTGTGATTGATCGACTATTTCACCTGTCACTCTGTCTCACAGAAACAACCCTCAGTGGATATATTCAGAGAGTGACTCTTTTGAAATAGTTTTTTTTGTGTGTGTGTATGGTTTATAAACACAGGTCCAGAGAAAGTTTCCTTTCTATAAACACTTTCTCTGGACTCTGCCTCTCAAAGCTAACTGAACTTAGGGCCCCTAGCCTAGGACATAAAAGCTGTGCATCTAAGCTCTTCTTGGTGGTTTCTAAGGTTTCATTCAGACAATTGCCCTTCCCTAGGCACAAAGACAAGGACCAACAAACTCCCTCTGGTTCCTCAATAGCAACTTCTCTTTGAAGTTGAAAAAGTGAGTTCAAATAGTGTCAGGCCGAGTTGCTTTCAGAGGGCCTTAAGTGCTCAGAAGTAATTTTACAGTTTCAAAGATCCGTGCCTAGATAGGGAGGCTGAGTTGTAGATAATACTCTTAGTGTATATAGTATTTTCTTTTTAGGTTGGGACTGAATTATATTTGTATATCTTTATGTTTTGCTTAGATTTTGCTGCATTGGGGAGGATGACTGGAGGGAGGGATATGAGGCAAGGGTTTTAGGTGGAAGTTTTCTCTTCCTAAACACTTGATTTAAGGGTAAGAAAAAGCTGCTTGAACATAGAAATAAATAATCTTGAGTTTATGTATTTTAAGTGGCATCATACAAGGATGCTGAGCACTGACAGTCTGGGAACTAACTGCTTGTTATGGCCCATGATTTTCCTCCTGGGCTTCCAGTCCCAATGATTATATAGTTATAAGAGAAAATGATGGGAAAAATTTAATTGTACTGCAATAGAGCTAATAGTGAAATGCTAGCTTTCACTCAGCATGAACTTTTTATATTGATTCAGCAAATGTCTACAGAGAACAGGTTCATGTCAGGCACTATTTTCAGCACTATATTCTATTAACAGAACTTTTATTGAAGTCAGGTAAAAATTTGGTTAAAACTAACAACCTTCGTCTGTGGGTCTTGAACACATTTAAGATTTCACAATGCAATTAGCTTGCCCTTTAACATTTACTTTAAACTTTTCCCCTCATTTTTAATAGCTCAATAAGAACATGCACTAAGCAAAGAAATAAAACTAGGGAAAGCTGCTTAGAATATCCTAGAAAGCATCATTTCTCAACACTCAAAATCATGTTTAATGATTTGACTTGAAACAGTTTCTAAACTCTGTATTTGCTGGACAATCATTTTTAGCAAAAGTTAGTAAAAAAAAAAAAAGGAAGAAAAAGAAGAAGAAGAAAGATAAATTTTTCAAATTGATTCTATCAATTTTCTTTGGTTCTAAAAATGACAGCCTGTTTTTTCAGAGTTGATTTTGGTACATTTTATCAACAACAAATGCTTGGCTATGGGCTTCTTTTAATTTAATCATTTCCTGTCCACAAATGAAATTATTTCAAAATTAAGGAACTGTATGGAGAACCATGTTAAGGAAAGGTATCTATGGCAATACAAGATCAAAGTACACTCATCAAAATCATCAAATTGAAAAGCACCTTGTAATATTTTTTCTTCTTTTTCTTCCTCCTTCCCTGCCTCAGGACTGGGGATAGAATGCAGGGTCTCATGCATGCTAGGCAAGTGCTCTACCAGTCTGAGCTCTACCCCGGTCATTTGAAATGGTTCATAAGAGATGAATGTTTCTGAATATGTGAAAAATCATTTTGCATTCAAAATACTTATTGAAGGCCTACTATGGGTCAGATATTATGCTATCCACTGGGAATGACTAAATCATGGGTCATATTCTGAAGAGGCCAACAGCCAATTGAGGAGTCAGAAACAGACAATCTAAGTATGACTCTGTGCTATAATGATCACATATATAAGGGAATGTGAAAAAATTGCCAAACCTATCCTCAATTTCATGGCCTCTGGAAAATGTTCATTCTAGCTCATTGGAGAACACTTTCATTTTTCCTCATTGCTTTTTAATGTCTAGTATAATCCACCACGCTCATCTCTGTTTTTCAGAGAAAAAGATAAAATACCTAATTTGCAATTTCTTTAGAAACCCTATATTGCAATTTCTTTATAAACTAGTCATAGATTTTAAAATCAGAAAATTATTACACCAAAATAAGGAATATTTTAGTTGTTGAATTTACTTACATGCCATCTGTTTGCAACCAAAGATTTCATGAACATAAAGCAAAAGACTTAATCATAAAGCAAATCAAAAAGAAATCGAAAAACAGACCAAAATTATAAAAGAATCAGATAAGTTTGTCATGAGAGTTATTACTGTCACGAATAGCTGGAGATCTTTTATTTTTATTTTTAGATTTGCATTGAGCTTCCTGACAGCCAGTGTAAAGATAAGAAATGCAACAAGTTAGTTACATGTTTATATAATATAAAAATAATAACCATGCCATTTCTGAAGTTATGTTCGACGTTAGATTCTAGAATAAGTTTCACATGGAAAGGGGAGGACAAATTATATAATGAGCACTATCCAAATGCTGAAGCATATTTCATACAACCAGTTATTAAATGAACTCCAATAAAAGCCTAGGACAAATATTAAAACACAATTTAGTGAAGGCCATTCTGGAAGGAACCAGATCATTATGATGTGAGTACATGGCCCAAGACACAAATACATGGATAGATCAATTGTCCTCCACTTTCCCTCAAATCACTCTTTCTTCTGGCATTACACATATCTCTATCCCTGATAATTCAAGGTTAGCTCTCAGGAGAAAACCTTGGAGATCTAGTTTTCTATCATGCTGATTGTGGTGGATCTATACGTTTGGAATTTAAATCAATGGGTGTCACAGTTTACTTTAAGAATGAGAATGCCAGCCAACAGAGACCTCCTGTTCAGGGACTGGGGCCACCGATCTTAGCCAAAGACCTTATGGTGGATTCTAAGGCTGGAAGGAATATCCTGAATATCACCAGAGAACAGAGAAAAAATGGTTTTGTGGGAGATTTTTTTTTTTAATAGCAGGTACAAAATAACCAATTATTTTAGGAAATTTAGGCAAATAAAGGGCAGTTCTGAAAACAAACAAAACAAAACAAAAACAAACAAACAAACAACAAAAAAAAAAACAGCAGCAGAAGAAATGCAATGATGTAACACTCGGAGCAAAAAGTAACCAGGGCAAAAAGGAGCAAGTTACATGCAAAAGAAAGTTGTTTAGTGGCTTTTCAAAAATTCTCCTAATTAAAATTTTCAAAAGGGAGCATTAGTGTCATACGGTTCTAGAATATGCTTCCCTTTAGATTTCTGTTCTGGAATGAAATAATTTCAGAGTGACTGTATTTTTCCTTATAATTCTGCTCTCTTAATTCTCTTAACCATATACCTTATGCATAGATTATTGTGAAAATATAAGTCATTGTTTGTTAATAGAATCTTAAACTAAATAATCAAGGAGCAAAGGAAAGCTGAGTTTGATAGTGGAAAACTGCTCAGATCTCCCCATGCAGACATGGTTGCCCACTGAGACCACTCTGCAGCTGGGGAACCTCTCCTCCAAGTCAACTGTTTGGATTCATTTGCTCTTGTTCAGAACCTATTGTTTGAAAGAAGAAAGTCAGCAAGTACCTGAGGCTCTGAAATTTATTTTACATCAATCCATATATAATTTCAAAGGCAGAAAAGGAAAGCCATTTCTTTTTTTATCTTGATATTGGTAATTGGAGCTCTGCTTGACTGTTTACCTTCCATCTTCCATGGAGGCAGGGAGATTAAAGCAAGGTGGGAAACAGCTTAGGCTTTGATCAGTCTGACTTTGTGGATTGGGTGACCAGGATGAAAGTCAACAGTTTATCACATTAGTGCAATCCAACTTCAACTTTTTAAGACAGGAAATAAAAAGGATTTGTTCAACAAATAGCACGTTAGAAAAACAGTGACAATGAAGTTGACCTTTCTGTTACATCAAAGGGGCTTTACTAAATTCCTTGTGGATAAATTTCAGGGTTGAGGATGATAACTGACAGACAGGAAAGGCTTCTCGTCTTTTGGTGTGTTGGGCCAGCCAGGAAGGGTCAGCATTTTAAGCTATCAATTAAATTGGGTGTCTGAGAAATGAGGCAATTTTCTATGTATAACTTGCTTATTAAATGCTCTGGTTAATGTAATACAAACTCCAGCAAAGGATCTGGTACTCTTTGTTGTAAGGGTCAATTGACAAGAATACTTTTGTTCTTTTACTTCATGAAGTAAAGGGGCATGTCCTATGGTAGGCATTTCTTTATTAAAAACATCCAATTTAACCAGACTTATTCGAATAAAACACAGATTGATTAGGCTCGCTCTGAGGTTTTAGTTCATTCAGTGATAATAAAGCTGAAAAATAATTGAACCAGATGAGTGTTAAACCCAGAACAAGCTTGGGTTTTGGGAAATATTAAACATATTTTTAAGTGGATAGATATAGCCCTCCTGAATGTGATGAGGGTGAGGATGATGAAGATTTCCAAGGTGGATATAAGGATTTCAGCACCAAAAAGTGCATATGTCTGCTGAGACTCCTTCCTACTAATGTATCTGGTGGTGCAGAATCTCCCAAATGCCCCCCCCTTTGGAAAATTCTCATTTGAGAAAACGGACTGGTTTTGAAGTAAAGGCAAAGTCTCAGTTCTGATTTCTTAACCTGTCCCCTGTGAGGAGGGATTAAAGTGACCTTGTTTGAAAGAGGAAGAGTTCACACGATTTGTAGAGAAATAGTCTGTAGCTAGAGACATCTGAACAATTGAAAGGAGGCAATGAATATCTATCACTCAGATGTCTGCCAAGTATTAAGGGCTAGAGATGTATGATGCACATCAGCTTAGAGGGCTGAAATTTTTTATTGTTTTAAATAAAAACAATGGAAGATGTCTTCTTTATCCTTCTAGTCTCCCAAACACGGATCATTTAGGCTATTGGTACTGGGAAAACTTTACTTACCACCTCCGTTGGAGAGTTCTTCTCTGCCCATCCCATGTGCCTGGCCTCCACAGCCTGACTGTGGAGGAAAGATGGAACTCATGACCTCCCTGCAGCAGCCCAGGTCACTTCCTGTCTAGCTCCTGTTCTTCCCTGACCTTTTCTTGGTGATGGGATTTTGTTCCAGTCTACCTTGCCTTGAGGAAAGGCAGATGTCAACCCCAGGTATCCGCACAGTCAGCCTAATCTAAACTGCTCTGTGAGGACCTTATTTCCTCTGTTATTGGTTGCGTTTGGCAGGACATTTGACCCCATTCTGGCATGGAGGCTTGAGAGCAGAGCTACTGAGCGATTCCAGGAATGGCTCCCCTTATCTGAGAAAGATGTGCCCCTGTGTACCTCCTGTTTTCATGCCACACAGGTTGATGTGTCTGCATGTAACACTGAGACTCAGGAGCGCCATGCTGTCTCTGAGCTAGTGGGGAGAACGGAAAGATGGAAAGATGGAAGGAAAGGGAACCCAGGCTCTGGTGATCTGGGTTGAATCAACCAATCCCAGGCTTCTCTGACTTGTACACTTGTGGTGACCCCAGTGGCTAAAGTCTCATTTGGTTTATGTTGTTTTAGTTGAGTTTTCTGTTATTTGCTCCTGAAAGCACCTTAAGTGATTGATTTCTTTCCTAATCTCAGAGAATGACACTATGACACTATTTCCCACAAGCCATGTAAGTGAGTAGTCATCTTCCATTTTTCATCCCCCAATCCTAATTATTTTACCTCCTTCCCCGCCAGCTTTCTGTTCCTTTTTCTTAATTTTGTTCCTGGATGTCTCTCTTTGGGGGCTTTCAGAATGATATCAAATCTGATCTCCTTTCCTGCAGCTTGGACCTCTCTATCTACCTGGCAGCCTGCAATCATTGTGCCTCTTCTAGAAGACAAACTAAATCCCCTCATTCAACAGCTCAAATTCTTTAGTAGTGTCTAACTGTTGCAAATGGTGAACAAAGTCCAAATGGTGTTTTATCATCTTGTTCTTACCAAGTTTTCTATCTTAAAATGCTCTTTTTTTAGACATTTTTCAATTGTCTCCTACGTGTCCTACAATATCTTGCTAAAAAGAGATTCTCTCTGAGTTACTGCTGACCCATTCAGATCAACTGATCACCCTTTTCTTGCCAACTCAGTACCTTACAGGTAACTTGACCAGTACTTTTCTCATAATATTTCTTATATTTGTTTGCAAGCCTGCCTTCACTAAACTTCTTGCAGCCAGAGGTCAGGCTTTGTTTATTTCCAAATCTCTGGTGCTCAGTCTAGTGACCTATACATATTAGATGTTTAGCAGGTACAGTTGGTTGTGCTCTTGAAAGCTTACAGCCTCCCTCTGAAATTCCATATCTTGTGGAGAGACCACATAGAGAGACCATATGGAAGTATCCACTGGAAGGAAGGAGAACCCTCCAAAACAAAGACCCCAGCAACAGCAAGAACATGGCACTGCCTCTACAGCAGTGCCAAACAATTCCAGGCACCCTGCAGCAGTAGCACCAGACATGTGAATGGAAGAGGCTTTTTGAACTTCCCAATCCCCACACATGTGGTACTGAGGATTGAACCCAGTGCCTCATATATACTAAGCAAGGACTCCACCACTGAGCTACAGCCCCATCCCAGGATGCCTGTATTTCATGACTAAATCTGGAGAAAGACCTATAGGGCAAAAGTGAAAAAGTTTAAGTGAAGACAGTGTCATTGCCAGTGTGAGAAATGTATACAGCATCCCTGCTACCTCTACCTGATGCTATCAATCCTATGTCATGATAAGGTAAGATCAATACCACGATAATAACAATCCCATCAAAGAGATTACAGTAAATTGTTCTTTTTTTATTTGTACTTGTTTTGGAAAATCATTCTGGAGTTATTGATAAGTGGCCTCTTAGAAGTCATAAATTGCACTAAATAATGATCAAAGTATGAATTGTTCAATAGTTCAATCCATAAAGAAGTAGTTACTGCATGTCTATTACATGAACTGTATTTTTGATTTATTCTTTTTTTTTCTAGGAGCAGGTTAAATGACTAAATGTCTTTGTGAATTCTTTTGAGAAATATATAAAATAAATACAAGGTCCAATGATCCAAAGGTCAAAACAATGTAATTTTCATTCCCGTTTACAGGGAGAAAATACAATTTCAGTTAAGTGTGCACCACAATGCTCATAGGAATATGGCAGCCTTGATCTATGATCATACTGTGTGGAGATAATTTATGGCTTTCTCTGTAATTTACAAAATGGATTCATTACAGGACCCTCTGGGCACCTGTGTTCTGCATTAGTTAAAGGCCGGATCTAATAACTGTATTGATAGCAGAGTGAAGTGAGGAAGATTCTATAGTAAAACTTCCCTCTCATTCATCCTCAGAGACTACCCTGAATAGACCCAGACAAGCAGTAGGCAGGTAGTCTATTGTAGCTAGATTTTGGGTTTACAAATACTGCAATAAATTCAAGATCTGCCTATTTATGACATGAAAAAGCTACTTAGCCATTTAAAGATCAGTTTCTTTCCATACCTAAAAATGATGACAAAATTGCCTTCATCCGGCGTTTTCTTTTCTTTTCTTTCAGTGAGATAAAGAATGAGAAGTTGGTTTGTATAACAAACCCAGGCAGGATGGACTATTGGTAAAACAGGGTCTCCAGAGCAAAGCTGCCTGGGGATGAATCCTCCCACTCATTTTAGCTATGTGACTTTGGCTGGGTTACTCAACCTCTCTGGGCTTTTCCCCATGTGTACGTGGGAGATGATGATAATGCCTATCCAGGGCTGTCACGGGAATTAAATGTGCTGATGTTTATAAAACACTTAGAAAACTGCCTGGCACACAGGAAATGCGATGTAAGTGTTTGGTGGATAAACAGTAATTTGTATTCATCTCCTGACACAGTTCCAGCAAATAGAAATCTGAAGTGGAGATCCTTGAGTTTATGCCACATCTACATAAAAGGGCAACTAGAAGAAAGTAATGTAATAACATAACTAGACAAAAAGAGAGGCACCTTGTTTAAGAACTTAATTAGGTCAATACAAACTGTAATTTCAAAGCTTTGGCTGGGTGCTTATTACAGCTGAGGGGAACAGCCATTAAAAGGTAGAAAAATTGTTATTTAAAAAAAAATCTTATAAGAACAAGGATAGCACAATTAAACAGGAAAAGGGAGGAGAGGTTGATGGAAGGCTGTAACCCTGCTTTGCATAAGAACATGCTCCTGATGCCCTTGTGGGTGGTGCGTGAGAAGATGGGGCCTTTCATCTTTCCACGAGGGAAATGCTTTTCTTCCTCTGCCTCTGAGAGTCTTAGTGCTTGGGGAGTCTGTGGTTGCATGTCGGGGAGGGTGGGAGGGGATGGGGATGCAATGGGTGGCTCAGTCAACTGTGAGACACTCAGCAAGGGAGAGTGTGGCTACCGCCTCCTTAGGTGGAGTGGCCCAGGGTGGAACCAGGCTCAGCAGCAGTCCCTGTCCTGCCTCACGGTGCCTGGAGTGCAGACCACCAGCCTGCCTGTCCTGGGAAGCCCCTGTGGAGGGCAATTCTAGGCTGGAACATTCAGCCTTTGGAAAGTGCCTTCAGAAAAAGGAGCTCAAACTTGAGTGGAGACCCTCGCTAGACAGAGTGCGAGGTCTCAGGAGGTGGCTGGCAGGTTGCTGGTAGACATGTGGAAGGAGAGGTAGACACGTCTGGTTAGGGGAGCCAGCCTGGGAATGGAGGGTGGCAGGGAGGGACATGTTTCTTCTGGAACTTCACTGGACTAGGAGCTTCATTGAACTAAGATCACCTGACGCAATATGTGGTTTCAAAAGACCCTGTCTCTTCCAGAAGTCTCTTTGGTTATAGTGCTACCCCAGTGAGGTTTGACCTTGGGTTACTTGTCCCTCTTTTCATGGTGGTATTCATGTAGAAAAATAAAGGAATGAGGCCAAAGGGGTATGGGCTGACCCCACATCCACCCTTTCTGTTGTGGATCAGTGCAGGTTTGATATTGTGTCAAGGATCCTGGGTCGACAATTCCCAGAGTGATCCAGGAGGTGACAGCTGATTCGTGGTGTAGCTGAGAACTGTGGGGGAAGGACGGAATGTAGAGAAGCAGCAGAGAAGGATGGAAAATTCTGGAGAGATCTCTGATGACATTCCTCTTCCCCAATGTGTACTATAGAAAAATGTCTATTTGGTGTTGGTGTAAAAATACTTATTACCCAATAAACAAAGACACTGGATTTGGTAATATCATGTCAATAACAATGGTTATTATTGTAATACTGCAATCATCATTTCTGTGTAGAATCTTCCATTATGTAGCATTGGAGTGCCACACACTGTGACAAAGGCTTCATTTATACTGTTTATTCAATCCTTAAAGCAGTCCTACAAAGAAAATGCTATGCCCATTTTGTTGGCAAGAAAATCAAGGCCACAGGGGTTAAGAAACATATGGACATGGTGCCGCTAGTGACAGAGGCAGGATTCAATTCTAAATCAATCTGACGTCCAAGCTCAGTCTCCTAACTTTCTCTATATCCTAGTGTGTCTGGGGGCCCAGGACCACCATCAGGGGGAACAGGTTCGACAGCAACACCACAAACCTTCTGCTGGGGCTGCAGGAAGAACTAGAAAGAGAGGCATTGTCCTGTCTCCTGATGCGTCAAATTAAACAAGAATTAAACAAATGATGTGACACGTGAGCTTAATGGCTGGCACCAATTTTTAAAATGTCAGGAAAGGCTTTAGCTTGAAAGAAATCAAGGGAGCTACTAGCACGGTCTGTGTTGGAAGAGCTCTGGTGCCATTTCAAGTCACCTGTGCCCTGGGAATCTAGATGTAGCAAGGGAGCATTGGACCCTCTGTCCAGGACACAGACACAGGAACATGGTGTGGGCTGGACAAAGTAGATGCAGTCACAAACTAATTCACGTCCCTCGCCCCCTTCTGCCCTGGACCTGTTCTATTGTTTCCCCCCTCTTCTCCCTCCATCATTATCTTGGTTCATCCCATAGATTTTTCTGGTCACTATGCAGCATTAGAAGAGTCTCCTTTTCAAGTTATTGAAAAGTCAAGTGCCATCTAAATCAAAACTCAACTTTTCATCCAATTTGAAAAAACTTCATTTCCCAGCTCAGAGCCAGCCAGCAGTTCGACAGAGCTGAGGCATGGACTTTTGCCTCACTACTGTACTTTACTGTTCTGTTATTCTTCTCTTCCTGCACCCCACTCACCATGCTGCCTCCACCTCCTACCAGGGGTGGGAAGGAGGTGAGTGATGAGCAGACAGCAAGGCCCCACCGGAATGATGCTCCTGTAATCTGGAATCTATATTCTTGTTAATGGCAGATACCTAAATGGTTGCTTGCTTTTTGGCTCATAGGACAGGCATATCACTCTCTGCCTATTACCCACCCCACATTCCCAGGTCCTCTGCACACGTTCATTGCTGATACCTGTGATACGCTCTCCAGATGACCTACTCTCATCTTCTGATCTTTAGGCTAAGGCTTCTCTGTCCTTAAAAGAGTCCTCTTGGGAAGAATCCTTCATTTAGCAACTTGCCCTGCCTGGCATAGTGATGGAGTTGGGGTCACAGAATCAAGTTTGCTACATGCTGTTACGTCTTGAGTGAGTGAGGAAGTACCTCTTTTTAACATGTGATGGTACATGAGTCCCTAATGTGTCAGTTTTAAGGCTTTGGCAGAGACATAAGACAAAAGACAAGCCTGCATTTAATCTCTTTTTATTTCAAGAGAACTGTAATCAGATATCCTTTTGATGAGAAAGTTTTCATTTGACTTAGATAGTAAACCTTATTCCCTAAAGTTAGTGGCTGGAGCATTTTTCCATTTGCCAGCCAGGTCATAATCATGTCCCAAGTATTTCTAACCTTCTTAATTCAGTTTGCTCATGGATGAGGAAATAGAGCCTGGTTTGTTGCATCAAGTATCAATAGAGCCTTCATTTTTGAGAGCCTGTAGGCATATGTGTCTTGATATAAAGTTCACAGTGGTCCTATAAGTGTTGTTATCTCTATGTGACAGATGTGGACAGTGAGGTCAGATCACTCACTCTTGGTAACAGAACGGGGCAAATCTAGATTTCAGCTCAGGCTGGCAACAGAGTCATAGTGCCTTTTATGTCCACAGCTGAATTTAGTTATTGTGGATATGGATGGTCCTCTCTCTTTTCAAAAATATAGACTGGCCAGGGTATAATCACACCTGGTTAATCAGTCTTGGTTACACGGTTGAGACATGTGGGGAGCTTAAAAACAAAACAATACAAAAGCCAGATACATGAGCATGCACAAGCGCGCCCGCGCGCGCGCGGCACACACACACACACACACACACACACACACACACACACACATCTTTAGAGAGAGAGAAAGAGAGAGGGTGGGAGGGAGAAAAAGACATGGCTAATGGCTGATACCCACACCAAAACAATCAAGTGAGCTTCTGAGGCTGCGGATGGGCTTCTGCCTGGAGTGCACCAAGCTCCCTGGTATTTCTAATGCAACTGGTTAAGAACCATACCTTTCTTACTTTGAGTACTTGCCTGTATCAGAGGGATGCATTATGGTTCCTAAGAAAATAGTCAAAATGTTTTTTAAAGAGAAATACTAGGAGATATGTTCATACCATCAAAAGGAAAGTAACAAAATAGTGCAGACTTGGTTTTCATTTATAAATACTGTATTCCATGTCCCTAAGTGCCACTCTGTGCCATTATATGTGACAAAGGAATAAAGATGCATTCAGTTGTATTTGTTAGTGCCTATCATTTAACCTATTTCAAATTACCATTTAACTGACTAAAATACTTATTATAATGTAGAAGCAAAACCAAAAACAGGAGGAAGATTTTCTGGCAATAACCTGAAGTCATATGATTGAATAAGCACTAAACAAGGGTAATAAGAATGCAGCCAATGTAGAAGATGAACCCATGAGCTGCCACCGCATCACTCTCTTCAAAAGAGCCAAATGGTGCTGTACAGTTGAATTATTGTTTCCCCATAGTTATTTGATTTGACCTTCATCACAGTTCTGTTTTAAAAAAAAGTGATGCTATTATTCCTGTGTAACAGGTGAAGATTCAGAGATTCTGAGTAGTGAAAAATCTATCCAAGGTTTGAACTAAAGCTTAGTTCTTCTGAAAATTGTTCTGTTTGCACCACTTCATGCTAACAGGAAGGATCTAGATTTAAGAGATCTTTTGTGATTTTCAAACCTGACCCAAATTCTGAGCAAGAGGTGTCTGCCATTTGTATCTGTGTTGATTTAATAGCTATAGTGATTCAGAAAAGCTGACTAGTAGGAATGACTTGAAATGAGCAGTGGAAATTGCTTTCAATGTAGCACCCATGAATCAATGGTTCTTGCTGATTTGAACAGTTCTTAAGAGTTTACTGATATGAAATTGAAAAAGCCGTCGTGGAAAAGCCCTAAGGGTGAACAAAGCTTTGTCAACCTTCACAGAGGGCTTTTGACTTCTCTCATTTGACTTCATGAACAGTGAGCAGAGTGAAAATGAATGCTACTCCCTAAAGGAGAAGTCCTATACCAAGAGGGAAACCAGAGTTTGCCTGACCACTGGATTCATAAGGAAAGCCCTATATAAATAATTCTAGATCCCAACACCTCTGGTAAATGCCTAATAAAGTTCATCATTCAAGGATTTTTATATATTTTGGTCCAATTAGGCATGTGATTTATTCCACCCATAGAAAATAAAATACTGCTAATAATCACGATTTACACCAGTGCATCGTGATGTCCTTTACCGAAAATTGTAATGTTCCATTTGAATCTCAGAATTCACATGGCCTCTTCACTATCTTCCAACCTGACTGTAGTAGTGTGGACTGGTCACTTACAAGAAAACCTAAGTGTGGGTCCTGTTCGTGGGGTAGCTGGGTAGCTGTGGTACTATCCTCTGAAATTTTTTTTGTGAAAACAAGAATAAGGAGGATAAAAGCTGCTCCTGAGATAATCTGGTACAGAAAGCCCTTTGAGGGCTCTGCTTCTCCTTGGATTCTCTGGTTATCTTTGGGTTTGGTATTCTGTTCTTCTTCTACACCCCTACACCTTCCACCTCCCCCACAGACCCCTGTGCTTCTAACTCAGGTTTGCTATCCCAGCTCTGAGTTTCTCTCTGCTTGGTTTCTTGGCTATGGAATTTTTGACCTTGATTTATATCTTGAGTCAAGTGGTGAACGTTGCCAAAAGCAGAGTTAGCACTTACTTCTAGGGCAGGCCAGTTATCTGTTGTTTTAATTCATTGACTCCTCCAAGGGCACTACTTCATGCTGATTTCGTGGTATAAGTGAGAAGCACACAGTCACAAACAGGCAGACTAATATGTGCAAGTTTCAATGCTTTTTATATCACAGTGATGATAGTATTGTTAGATACTGTATTTTAAAACAGCTCTACAGTTTATGTAAAAACAATACCTTAAACTACCTTAAAAATACAAAGTCCTCATTTATACTGAACACCAAATACATACAGATTTGAGCATCCTTAAACCAGAAGTCCAAACTCCAAAATGTCCCCAAATCTGAAACTTTTTGAGTGCCAATGTCATGCCACAACTAGAAAATTTCAACCTGACCTCATGTGACTGATCAAAGTAAAAACATAGGCATACTAAAAATATTGTAAAATATTGTATAAAATTACCTCCAGGCTATGTTTAAAGATGTAAATGATTTTTTTGTCTAGACATGGGTCCCATCCCTAAGATATATTTATCCATGCAGATATTCCAAAATAAAAAAAAAATGAAATCCAAAATAGTTTTGGTCCTAAGCACTTCACATAGGGGATACACAACCTGTATAAGACTGTGGCCTCTTCTTATCATTGTTATGAAATGAGATTGACATGGTTTTAATCAAGTTCGTGATTTTATATTGTGCTTGGGATACTGTGCGGTCTCCGGTTTAATGCCACATTGTTTTATGCTGGCTTTCTGAGTATTCACATGGTCTAGAAATTCATCATTTTCATTGCCACAGACTTTATTACCGTATTAAAGTTTCAAAGTTTGCTTAATCACTCCCTAATTGTTGAGCATTTGGTCTGTTTCCAGTTAAGTGCTATTACAAATAAGGTGGCTATAAAGGCTTTGTACAAGCAGGCTTAAACGCTACTTTCTTTAGATGATTCCCCAAGGTGGGAATGCATTGCTCAAGGCCTTGCTCATTTTATTGAGCCCTTGCAGTGCCAGAATGCTCTCTAAAAATAACACTCTAATTAGCAGTGTCACTGTTAATGAAAGAGGGCACCTGGGCATCTCCATTTTTTAAAATTTTACCTCTGTGAATATTTATACTATCATGAAAAAAAAATGACATAGCTTCAAGTGTCTACAAAACAATAGGCTTTGGACAAGTTCTCAGCAGTCCAGTGCCAAAGGCTTTGCTGCAGTGTGTGTCTCCTGCTTGCTCATCATTTGGCCTTTGTGCTTGTCAGATGGCCTGGAATTCAATGCTCTGGGGACTGCCAAGTGGACAGACCCAGGGGCAATGGTTTGGAGTCTGAGAAGAAAACAGACTAGGTAAGATAGCTCAGAATTCTCCTGGTGTTCCCAGCTTCAAATTCCTCAATGCCATCTATTTCATAGCCATTTACTTTGCTGGTTCCTCCCCAGCCCCTCCACTGTCGCTGTTGCAAATGATCCTGTTTATTTCTGCTCTATGCAGACACCAGCTCTGGCTTCTGCCAGAGGTTACTGGCTTGGAAAAACTGCTTTTAAATCTAATGAAATGGGTATTGTTCTCAAGAAAGTTAATGACCACAGCAACTTCACCGAATTCTATTTCACCTGACTGGAGGACTTGGCATTTGAAATCAAGATTAGTTAGAGGGCCACATGGTCTCTTTGGCCTCTATTTCTGCTCTACCCTCCAGTCACTGGGGAACCAACATGCGCAGGATCCAAGTTTCCTCCCATTTTCCCACCCTGTTCTCAATATTCATCTTGCCCATTGTTACTACTTACTCTTAAAGCCATCAGCTAGTTCTGTTGGGAATAAGAAATAAATTTCCAACTAGCTTCAGGGTAAGAGAGTGTGGAGAAAATGACTGTACTTTCTTTCCCTTCAGCTTCCAGAAAACAACTCCCACTCTATCCATGGAAGCATCACACAGTGACTCAGAGTCAGGTGTGGGGTGGAGGTGTAAAGGGAGTAGAATGGATCTTGCACCTCACTTGGCTCATGAAAATAATGACTGCAGAAACTCTCAGCCTTTACCATCTTCTCCCTCACGGCCAGCAGCTGTCGTTGACACAAAGATAAATAGAAAAATGTCTCCCCCGGTGGGTCACAAACATTTGGTATTTCTTCCCTCCGTGTGACTCCTGTTGAGTTCAATGATTAAACCTCATCGAAAGAGACAACACTTTCTTTATACCCTCTTTATTCTTTCTAATCACTTTTACGTTTCTTTCTAACTTCACTTCATTGCAATGAAATCAGGGGCATCACAGAAAGCAGAAGTGGTAAATTTAAAATTGTCTCCCTTACTCCCCCATGAATGCAGAATTTGCAGTGGAGAGCCTGCTTTCTTGTTCTCTGCCTGACCACCATAAATTAAACATCCCACCAGACTCTCTGCCTGTTCATTTGGGAGAGCTCCCTAGTAATCACACGAATCATACAGCCAGCAGCTGTGTCTAGTATTTAATTTACAATGTTTATTTCTTATTATATTCTTATTATTCTCTTTCTTCTTCATCCTAAAATAATTTCATGACTTTATGAACACAGCTTTCAAAGGGACTTTGATACAGAATATAATTATACATATTTAGGAAGGTTTTACAACACATTCCATGTTTTTAGAAATTATGTCCAGAAAAATGTTTGCACATATTATTACTGAGAATCTTAACATGGATGCTCTTTTATCTCTTCCCACCCAGGAGCTTGGAAGGACATATCATTAGCTGTTTTACTTATGGAATAACTGATATAAATATACCACACTGATTTGGATGAGCAAATTCTTTTGTGGTATTGATGTACTAAAAACGGCAGGAGTTGATTCGTTTGGAAAGGATATTTGTAAGGTGGAATTCCTGTTGTGGGAGCATGTGTGTTTTCCCAGAGTTTGATTAAGAGTGGTGTCCCATCTCATCCGACAGCTGCTGACACGCCTGGATGCGACTTAGCAGATGCCAGGTCCGGGCCACTTTGCTGGGTCTGAGTTCCCCATGTCTATCCTACTTGGGCTTATTTAGATAGCCCTGCACACCCACAAGAACCATGCAGGGATGCTAAATAAGTCATCAGGTACATCATCATCCCTCCTCAGAATTCCTGAGGCCACTTTCATTTGCCTGCTCTGTGGCTGCTCTTTCATCTCAGCAACATCCTTAAGCTAGGACTCTCAGTGTAGCCCACGCAGGCCCCTGTCTCCTGGACCTTGCTTGAGACTTGCTATTCTAATATTCCATTTCAGCTGACTGTCAGAGACATAGCCTCTGGTCTCTTACTTTTCCCATCACAGTTATGCACAATAGGTAGACAATACCCCTCACAGCCCAGGGGTCTAGACCAGGAAAATTCCTGACCACATTGCATCCCCTACCTGGGACTGGAAGGGGTTATTGGAGGTTGAGTCAAAATCCATTTGATTTTTCAGGTACTTTGCATCTTCCTCTTCCTGTTTGGTCCCTGAAGGTGTATGTACAGATATAGCTTTCAGAAGAATGGCAATGTGCCTTATTACATGGACTACTGCACCCATTTGAGCAAACTTGAACTTAAAGCTTTGGGAAAGATCATGTAAAGAAATCAACTAGATTTTGCAGGGAATCAAGGATGCCACCATGTCTTCCAGGATCCCACTGCCCAAAATATTTAAATCCCCCAAATGGTCGATAATCACTGTCTTTATTTGCCTCTGAATTTAATTGTGTTTCAGAAACCCGAGTACTAAAAATTCTGAGCAGGACTAATTTATAGTCATTAATTTATTAGGATGACTGATAAACATTCTTATGCTTATTTAACAATTTAAAAGAAAAAAAATTGTATGTAACTTTAGTTATCCTGAGGGGTATTCTATGGGCTAGACTAGGTGGGTTCTGAACCCTCCCTAGTATTGTATTTCCCTGATTTTCAATGTGTTGAATCTTTTTAAATTGAGGTTAAATTCATAGAATCCACATAGTATAAAATTAAAGATGTTATAGTAGTGGGGTCCTGTAATATTAATTCCACTCAAACCCTCCCCATTTAGCCCAGGCCACGTGCTGGAGTGACTACCCCAGGGGGTTGAGAGAGCTGACAGCCCCCCACCCAGGCTGCGCTACTAGGGCCTGTCAAATTTGTTGGTTAAGTATGGTTTGTTGCTCTCACTAGTGGCCCAAAGGGTCCTGACACATTCACTACAAGGACTGTGTGTTGTTAAGAAATGAAGATCTGGTTTGCCCAAAAGTGAATCAAAAAAATTTTGGGCCTACTCTCTCCTCCCCACTTCAGCTTTGGAATTTCTGAGGGCCTCTGACAGAGGTGGAGGTAATAGGTGCTGTAATCTGCAACACGAAAGCTCCTTTGGTGAATTAAATTTTCTCATGTTGACTATTAAAAAAAAATAAAGATATTAAAGCCTTATGTGTTTGGCTTCTTTTACTTAGCAGGATGCTCTGAGATTCAGCCATGTTGTAGCAGTCTCAGGATTTCATTCCCACATATGTTTTTAATAGCACATGATTCCTAATTCTTTCTAGACACGGTTTGATAATCAACACAAAAATAACAAATCCATTGGATCATATTTCATGTTCAATTTCTAGAAAACCAGAGTACAATGGAATGTATAGGTGTATCCAAAAGCTACAGAATGCTTCTTTCCATCATGTAGTATCTGCATCAACTGAGCCAATCCTGGTGCTATTGAAAGAAACCAAGAGTCATACTCTGTTGGAGATCTTCAACTTTGAAATTTTTCTTTTATTTGAAAGAATTTTCTTCCTGTTTGTCTTCATCCCTGTGATTCACACACATAGATACAGTAACTTTTGTAGGTAACTCTGAAAAGCCTCTCTCTGGTCTCTCTTGGCGTATTCTGTCAAGGACTATAGAGACACCTCACACAATGACTCAGCCTGCCTGTCAGCTATAGTAATGCCTACAGAACTGCAATCAAGTTGAAGTTCATACCTTAAATTCAGCATGCATCACATCTCTGGTTTCAGAAAAGTAGCATTTTGGTAGTGTCAGGAAACAATTCAGGGGAACAACTATGTTTCTAAAATATAGTAATTTAGTCAATGAATAGAGCAAATTATCAACAAAGTGTGCATCTGTAAGAGTATGTCAAAGATGTGCCAACCAAAAGATGTGAAAGTCTCTAGAAGCTTTATGGGTAGAGCACTGTTGTTGAAATTAATGACCCATTTGAAAGTGCATGGTAACGGGTGGCTATGTAAAGATGCGGTCAAAATAGCTGCCTTCTCTTTGTTAGCAGGTTCTTAAAATTCTAGTGGGCCAGCGGTATGAATGTAGCATGTTAAAAACAGCACTCGGTACCATTCCATGCCCAACAGAAACACAAGAAATGATGTGAGAGCACATTGAGCTTACTGGTTAGAGCTGATTCTGTCTGGAGACAACTGGACCAGGGGTTCTGGCTACCCCGGCCCCTTAAGCCACTCTTAGGGCTCAGAGCTCAATATCTGAGCACACCATCTTGGAAGTTCTGATCTGAAGATTTTGTGTCATGCAGTATTTGTCATTCAGGATTCTCTTAGCCACATAAAGTCTGTGTTGTCAAAAACTGCTTTGGACTCTTGCTTAGCTGTCTGGGAGCACTTTGTAGAATATGATGGAGATTAACAGGAAAGATAAAATAGACTCTCATATTATGTTTCCTTGAATCTCTTTGAAACTTGCCTACGATTTTTGATACATGCCATAAGACAGATTTTGGCAATTAGCAATCAAATAATTTTTCTACTGTTCACATTGCCATTTTGAAAAATATTTTAAAAATGTTTAATTTTCTTAAGATATGTGATATTAAATGGAAGGGACCACATGGGCTAAGTTTTTTAGTAGTTTTCCACAACTCTCTGAGCAGATGGATAGAACTCTATCATCCAATAATTATTCTAACAACAGTTATGAGTTTGAGTGGCACAGTGAGAACAATACAATATGTGATGCTCCAGTTCTTACTGTTCTTTTTGATGTTGTTTTCATAAACAGACATTCAGGTCTGGCTCTGCATGCTAGACCCTGAACCACAAAAACCCTGGACCCCTGAAATGACCAGTACCTACAAATTAGTGAGAGCCACTAATAATCCTTCAGAGCATCCATCCTGGTTTGTATTTCAACTATCTCAGTGGAGTAGCTCTGATCAATAAATTTCAAACAATGAAAAAAAGAAAACCAAGCTTATTGATCAGGGGCTAACTGCATCAGAAAAACAGGAAGTGACTTGTGGATATATTTTATGCAATTCAGAACCCTTCTACAATGGGAAAGAAATGAATCTATCATAGCAGGTAACTTAAAGAAATCTGTGGGACTTAAAATATTTACCAGCCTGAAACATTTCCACTAGCTTTCTGATGAGCCTGTCATTCCCTTCTAATCATGCAGATCATTAAATTCAGATTATACCTACACATGGCAAGCAATTTCAAGTGGCTCCAAATGTCTTTCTCCTTCTGCATGGCTTGTATAAAAGGACTCCAAGAATGTGTGGAGAGAAAGAGAAAAAAATAACCTGACGTGCTATCCAAATGCTTCACTCATATCTGGCATATAGTAACAGTCAATAAATGAATGAAAACAAGTGAGCGAAGAAAAGAGAAATGTATTTCTGTTTGGTAAGCCTTTCTTAGTACTTTCCTGGGCTTTCTGGAATAGTCGATCTGCATAGAACCAGCCTCCTTCTGATTTTGTGGTCAGATCCTTGCATGCACTGTTATTGTTAAGAGGAAGCAGCTGATAGGTGTCACAGGAAAACCTTGTCATATCCTCATGGGAAGGTAAAGAGAAGATGCAAGTGAGACTCTGCATCTATCCACCCTGACCTTTCCAATGAGGGCTGAGCAGCTCTGTGTGGGCCCCTCTCCTCATCTCAGAAGAACATCCTAGGTGGGTAAAATGGATGGCTGTAACATTTTATCAGTCCCTAGAGAACTGTGAGCTAAAGGATTTGCCACCCACACCCATTTGTTCAAGTTGGTACTCCTTTATACATTCTCCTTCTTTTGTGTGTGTGAAATGTGCTCTTAAAAAACCCATAAGATTCTGCTTGTTAAAAGGACTAAGATACCTAAAAATCCTAAGTTTCTGAAAATACTAACATGAGGAGAGGATAGCCAAAGCATTCAAATAGTTGTTGGGTCACTTGGTCCTTGGTCCACTACAAGTAATCCTTGTTCTGTGCTTCCACAGTGTTTATGCTTTTATAGGGAAGAATGTTTAAATAATGTGATCTTAGAGATCCTTTAAAATTAATCCAAAACCAGAGATTAAAACAGGACAGTAATATGGAAAGTACAGGAGGGGAGAAATACAGAGTGGGTTGTAAGGAAACAAAAGAAAATTGACATGGGGGAGTTGATGGAAGGGAAAAGAAGGGGAAGGAGAGGAGAAAATAGAATATAGAAGAGATTGTAGGGAGTAGCAGTGAACCAATTCAGAGCTGAGGAGATACACCTTTTTACTATGTGATTCAATTATAAATGTTCATCCTCCCCAAATCTAAATTATTGGTGGTAGCTTGCATTGGGATTCACAACATGTGAAGTAAATGCATGGAAATGTTACAGATTGTCCCTAAGTTCATTATTGTGTTGGGCCAAGAGTTTTTTTAATCTCAGAGCTATTGATGTTGGGCTAGACGACTCTTTGTCATGGGGGCTCCATTGTAAGATGTTTAGCAGCAGCTCTGGCTTCTGCCTACCAGAAGCACTATGTTCCGTGTAAATTCTGACAACTAAAAATGTCTCCAGACATTGCTAAATGTCTCCTGAGGACAAAATTGCCACTGTTTGAGAACCCTGTCCTAGTCCTGATGCACACTGGAATATACTTATTTGGTGCTATGGAATGACTTGATAGTTATTAAACTGTGTAGGCACAAGGATAAAAATATGGTACAATGTACAATGTTTGTAATTGAGAAATCTTTGAAGTTAATTGGTCTCATGGGATTGTCAATGTCTTCCTTCGGAAGAATTCTGCTATAATAGTTATTTTTTGCAAAAAATTATTTATTGATAGACTATGATTATTAATAATAATCATTCAAAATAGATGGATTGGGGGGCTGGGACTGTGGCTCAGCAGTAGGGCACTTGACTGGCATGTGTGAGGCACTGGGTTTGATTCTCAGCACCACATATAAATACATAAATAAAAGATACAGTTTTATCAACAATTAAAAAATTATTTAAAATAAATAGATGGATTGGTAAATGTCATTGGGTGCCATTTCCATGTTAAATATATGATTGCTCATTTGCTTATTCCACAATTTTGTAAAATTGGAGATACAAAAAATTTTTTTATAAAAATTCTATTATATCCTGTTTTCCCCAAACTCTGTTAAACTGTGGTACTGTATATTTTTAGATTCAGGTTAAATCTGCTATGTTCCCAATACTCAGAAAAAGTAAACAGTGGCTTTGTCTCTTATTCCTCTTGTTCTCTCCAGTCACTAGGAAGTTACTAACATCTATTTTACTCCATACTACAAGATCATTTCTTGATCTTTTGTTTTTGTTTTTGTTGTTGAATTTTTGTTTGCATTTTTTGGTACCAGGGATTGAACCCAAGGGCGCTTAACCATTGAGCCACATCCCCAGCTCTTTCTAGTTTTTATTTTGAGATAGGGTCTCACTAAATTGCTTAGAGACTTACTAAATTGCTTAGAGACTTTCTAATTTGCTGAGGCTGGCTTTGAACTCAAGATACTCCTGTCCCAGCCTCCCAAGCAATTGGGATAACAGGCGTGCACCACCATACCTGGCCTGTTTTGTTTTATTTTTTTTTAGACCTTTATTTTATTTTATTTATTTATTTTTAATGTAGTGCTGAGGATTAAACCCAGTGCCTCACATACATTAGTCATGTGCTCTACTACTGAGCTACAACTGCAATTTCTCATTTCTTGAACTTAAAAACAAAACAAATTAAAAATGAAAAAATCCAGTCAAGAGTATACACACAGAAGTAACACACATAAGTGGAGACAAACACCAACTGAAAGTATTTGAAGAGAAAGATTTTTTCTTTCAAAGACAAAACAAAACCAAATAACACTAAATGCAAGACAAACAATTCTGAAATGTATTTAGAAAGGTTTTCTAAATATCTCTCCCAATTCTCTTACCATCTAAGTCATATTTGCTTCTAGAGTCTCTCAGATATTTAGAAGTAGAAATTAAAGTTATATAGTATTCTCATTTCATAGACCAGGAACCCAAGGCAGCTGAAGAAGATAAATTCTGTGACATGTGTATCAAAGAGGGTGCTAAATAAAGAGAAGAAATCAAAATTAGTTCTTGGCCTGTCCACCCTAGTTAATCCCTGTCTAGGCTCTGAATCTAATTCCAGGTAAACTTATCGACCATCTACTCTGGGTCAGCATGACCCCAGCTCATTCACTTGTTTTCTCTGATTTACTGTTCAGAAAACCCCATGTCATCAGTTCTGTAGTTCAAACGTGAGAGAAGAGACAGGTGTAAGTAATTTAGGAAACTCAGTGAGTGGCAGAACTGGGATGTGGACAGGGGTCTCTTAATTCTAAAGTCAGGCCTTTCCCTCTACACCTTGTGAATCTCAGGAGAAGGATGGTTTGGGGGGAAAGGCATGGGATTTCCCCCACTGACACTCCCCCACATGGTTCACATCTTCACAGTCCTTCATCACTCATGTGTATGTCAAGTCATGTGAACTACATAAATGCTCAAAGCTGGATGGAGAGACCACCTCCAGGTCTGGAGGTGCTGGGGGTCAGAAAGGTCTGCAAAGGTGACAGAACCTTTTAGATACATGTAATTGTTCCTGTGTGAACATAGTTGCATAATAATCTATGTATATAGGTACTTATAAATATTCTGATGTTCTTTTTACACCCAGGTCTCTTCCATCAATAACTGGTCCCTGAAGTGTAAGGACTTGGTTGATTACCTCTCTTGGGCTTTTGACAGTGCCTAGAGTACAGTTCTACAGTAGTGAAACCACATTTCCTATTATTGTTTGACTTATATAAAGACATTGCTGGTCATAAAATCAGTTTTTCCAGAAACTGGTGATACATGCCATATTATTTCTTCATACATTTGGCTACAGAGACAGCTGTTGAGGTTTCCATGTGTGTGTGTGTTTGCACCCATGTGTTTAGGTATACTTTAAAAAATAAATTAGAATCATACTTTTTATAATTTATACATTCATTTAACATTATATCATAAATATTTCTTCATTTTTAAACACAGATTTTGTTTTGTGAAGCATATGCTGTCATTTGCATGTACCATAATTTGTCTCAACAGTATATTTTATTATTCAGAAATCTTTATCTACCTCTTTATTTATTATCCTTCTTATAGAGTCCTATAAATCTGGTTATGGGGTCAAAAGGTGGAAACATTTCTAAGGCTTTCCAAGAGAGTTACATTCTTACTATAAGTTGAACATGAGAATGATTCTCTAAAGGTAACTTCATCAGCATTAAACATTATCATTTAAAAATTAATGCTTCTGCTCTGAGAGGCAAATGATAATATCCTATTGCTACTTTAATTTGCATTCCTTTGATTGTTAGTGAGTTTGATTTTTTAATACGTTTATTAATGTAATTAAGAAAACCCAGTTCATTAGCTTAAGTTCAAGCTGAAGAATAAACAGAAGGAAGCTCCAGAAGCAAATATCCAAAGGTTAGTGGCTCTTCTAGGTATACACGGGAAAGATTAAACTCTTGGAATGGCAAAGGCAAAGAAAACCGGTTCTTCAGCCTTACATATTTTCAATAATATTCACATTTTGACATGGGATATAGGTGCTGGCCAGAGTGAGTTTTAAGAAAGGTAAGAGACTTTGACTCTTATGTACATATTTATCTTAACAGAGACTAACAGTAAATATTCAAATGATAATTATTATAGAATTTGAACATGCGGTCTCATATGGTTGGTTTATTATAATGTGGAACTCTTGAACCAGAAAAGAAATTACTTTCTCAGTGATTTCATTATCACCTGCTTAACAGCCACATGGTAAATAAACAAGTGAACATCAGGCTATGAAAAAAGATGTTGCAAAGTTTAGGCGTAAACAATGGTATTTCAAATACCATAAAATGGAATATCTGAAGCATGGATCTTTAAATTGAGCATTCAGAATGACTAGCTATTGGCTTACCCTTTCCCTTAGCTCAATTATCAATATGTCCAGGCTTGGGGTTGGGCCTCTTCTTGGACAGGAGATAAAAATTTCATCCAGATTACTCAATTGGCAAGCATGAATGAACACTGGAGACTGATAATCATTGCTTCTCCATCGTTTTACTTTGAAGCCTGCTAAGAAGAGTTGGGAGATAAAAATATCATATGTGCTTTACATGGCCCCTATTCCCTTTGGGAGAAACACCAAAGTGTAGTTGAGTAGCTTCCAGGGAGTGAGAAATCTGCAAGGTCAAAGGAGCACAGAATGATTTGGCCACTGAATTTTAAGTCTTTTCCTGGGGAAAGTCATGTGAAATTGAAGGATCTAATCACTATCATTCGGACAGTGTCTTGCTCTTCTTTAGAGAATTTATATATATTTTTTTACTTATCTTTAGGCCTATATAAGGTGCCAAAACAAACACTATCCTGCTGTTTACGGCTTCTATTATTTCATGAATCTTTCATGCAGTTCTTCTGCAATGGTGATCTAGTTTATAGAAAGCCACTGAAAAATGTCAGTCATGGAGACACATCTATGAGTTATAAATATAGTATTATAAAAATGCAAAGTAAATTAGAGCAAGTTAAACCTGATATTTATGTTTTTCTTAACATATATGCATGATATATATTTATGATCTTACATTTAAATTATAGACAGTATCAAAATTGCTTCTTTTTACTTCTAAAATGTATTCTAAGTAGGTAAACTTGCTAAAATTTATAAGCAGAGTAATTATTTCTTTTATTGTCCACCCTAAAAACACTTATTGAGTTAAAGTTTGCCATTCATTCACCAGTACAACAAATATTTATTGGATCTCTCTTCAGATTGGTATACTGTGCCATGATAAATAATATATTGTTCTTTTCTGAAGAAGCTCCAGGAAATTTTTTATAACAGCAAATATTAGAGACTCCAAAAAAATCTTCTTCACCTAAAGGGTTAAGGGAATGTTTTCTTTTGACTGGAGAAATTCTGCATTTTGCAAATTAGGAAACATTTGGACAGCTCTGCTAAGTGATAATTACCTTTTGACAGGTATCAATAATGTTTAATCAGTATCACTGCATATGTTTAGATGATCTTGAGAAGAGTAACACACTTGGTATGTTAAGTATTTGAAAGTGCTAAAATGTTTTGGAGATTAATAAGGAAACAAAAAACTAGAGTGACCTTTAATCTTGTAATTGCAAATTGAAATATATGTGCACCTAATCAAGGGTCTCGTGCTGCATATCTAAAAGTTTGGAATATTCCTGACTTGCTGGGTCTCCAAAATTTAGGGTACATGTTTTAGAGAGCATTTCTACATGCTGTAAACCATGCAGCATAAGATGATAAAGGAAAGCAGTTAAAAACAGAGCCCTTCCTCCGCTAATACAACCTTGAGTTCAAATTCTGCATGAATCATTTTTTAGTAGTGTGACCTTGAGGCAGATATTTAACCTAAGCCTGCAATTTTTCTGTTCATGAAATAAGGAGTCTAATAATACCCACTTCACAGGATTGTTATGAGAACTAAATTAGGTAATATACAAAAAGCCTCAATGACACTAGCCAGCATTGAACAAGTGCTTAATAAATAGCACCATTAATCGAAAAATATCACTTTTCTTTCAGATAATTTTTCAAAAACATCCATTTTAAGAGCACCTCAAGACACTGAATTGCCCTATGCTTCTGAGCTAACTAATTTTGGGGATTACTTTGTAGCTTGTCAATCAAGCAACATGAAGATTTAGTTTACTTACCTTATTTCTGGGACCAGAAGCTATGCCAGCATTTTTGATTCCCTTGGTTAGTCATTAGTGAATACTGCTAACTGAGAAGAATCCTCTTAGCTCAAGAAAAAAAAATTCTGGGATTTTATAAGAAATTGTAACACAACATATAATGGTAATGATTTAGTACACAAAGCATAAGCAGAACCATTCTTCCCCAATTTGTATTTAATTATTAGTTAACAATTAGTTAAATATTAGTTAAAAATTAGTTTTCGTTGTCAGGTCCTGATTAAGACTCCTTGCCAAAATTCAATATATATGAGTAGGGATTCTCTCATGAATGCTTCACTCCAGGTTTTCTCTTTACATACTCTCCACACCAGCCTGGACCTTTCTCTTTCCCTCTGCATTTGTGCAATGTAAGGATAGTCCTAAGAAGAGAAGCTACTGAAAATAGGTACATCTAGCCATTTTAGTTCCCTTTACTAAAAATGCCACGAATATATGAAAGAAGATATTCAGTGAGAAAATATGGAATATGCCAATTCACAGTGAGGTAGTTTCAGTTATTCAGAACCAGAGCCACTGGACTCTTAAACACATATGTAGTTTAGGATTTGGGATGGGAAAAGGAAAGAGGGAGAACGCAACTCTTCATAGAATCCTAAAATATGCTAGGCACTACGAGAGGACACTCTTACATGTCCCCACACACGATCTTCAAAATAATTTTGAATTTATAACTAGTCCATAGTTTTAACTCAGGAAACACAGCCCAAAGAACTACAGTACCCTTCCCTCAAGGTCAGAGTGCCAGTGAGACATGAGGCTGACTATGAGCCTATCTTTGTTTTACTAACAATGCTAAAATAATAAGTTAGCTTATTTAAGGAAATTTATTAAATCCTAACAAGTATTTATTAAACATCTAGCTCTTCACAAGGTTGGGGACAGGACAAGTCACAGTGATGTCACTGTGAGATGTAGCCTTTTTGACTTCAAGGAGCTAAAAATTTCCCCGACACCTTACACTTTCTATTTCCATGTATAATACTCAGATTTCACAGAGTAGTTAACAGTGATATATTACAAAAACAACACTATAAACTTTTTAGAGGAAAACATAAAAGAAAATCTTTGCGATCTTGGGTTAGGTAAAGATTGCTTAGGTCTAACCTATGAAAGAAAAATAGTTGATAAAATAAAAGTAGATAAATTATATATCATGAAGATTACTTTTGTTTTCTCTGAGAAAGATATGGCTAACAGAATGAAAAGGACAGATGGAAAAAATATCTCCAAATCATATGTCTGACAAACGGCTTGATATCAAGAATATCTAAAGAATTTTCAAACCAACAACAAACAATCCAGTTAAAAAGTGGACAAAAGATATGAACAGATATTTTGCCAAAGAACATATATAAATGGAAAAGGCATAAAGTAATGCCTAATTTCATAAGCCTATAGGGAAATTAAAGATCCACAGAAAAGGATCACTGTACATCTAGTAGAATGGTTAAAATGAAAACTAAACAAGACAAACTAGTAAAGACAATAACTAACAATACCAGATACTGGGAAGTACACAGAGCAACTAGAAATCTCATACATTGCTGGGAATTGGTGGGAATTCCCATTGCAGGTGTAGAAAACATATAATGGTTTTTTACAAAGCGACTTATTATATGACTCTGAAATTTCACTTCTAGATATTTCAAATGAAATAAAAATCCAGATTTTTCACAAAACCCTGAATTTATAGTTCATATATGTCTAATTCTGGAACATTCCAATATCCCTCAGCCGAGAAATAGGTAAACAAACGATGGAACATCCACACATCAGAATACAACAATAAGAAGGAGCAAATTATTGATATATGAAAGAACGTGTCTGAAGCTCAAATGCATTAGAGATGCAAAAGAAACCATATGATCCCATTTATATGCCTGTGTTAATCTGCTTTTCATTACTGTAATAAAACACCTGACATAATCAACTTTAAAGGAGTAAAGGTTTATTTTGTTCATGGTTTCAGAGTTTTCAATCCATGGTTGCTTGGCCTGTTGCTTTGAGCCCATGGTACACAGTACATCATGGCAGGAATATGTGGTGGAGGAGGTCTATTCACTTCATGGCAGCTGGGATGCAGAGAGACAGTGAAGAGAGGAAGGGCCAGGGTCCTAATATTCCCTAGTAACTTAACTTCCTTCCATTTGGCCCCACCTCTTAAAGGTACCACTACCTCCCAGTAGTGTCGGGCTGAAGACCAAGCCTTCAACACATGGGATTTAGGGGTTATTCAATATCCAAGCTTCAGCAGTGATACTCTGGAAGTGACAGAACTACAGGATCAGAGAATACTTTTGTTCTTTTTAAGGGGAGAGGGAGGTTTTGATTAGAAAGAGGTAGCATGATGAATTGGGAGGCTATGGTGAAAGGATAGTTCTATACATTAATAGTGGCTGTTTCTATGCAATTCTATCCTTTGTTAAAATTCATAAATGCCTACACAAGGAAGTAAATTTGACTGAATGTAAACTTTAAAAAGAATGAAAATGAAAATCCCAAACCACAAGGAAACACTAAGATTTATGAAGTTCAGCAGAGGACTCTACTCCTTCTCACACAGCCTTGTGAAGCATGGAAGGCACTGGCGGGGCAGGGCTGTGGTCTGGCTGCAGGCACTTTTCTCACAGCATGGTATATCTTGTACACTCTAGGATGTGGGCAGTCTAAAGTTGCAGCTCTAAGGTCTCAGGGCGCAGAGATTCCTCTTGCCACTGCTGAGTTGGTGCAGGATCTCAGAGCTGCTGGTTTGCCTTGCCCAGGGCACTAGGTACCCGCAGGAGAATCCAACTAATTTAGTGCAATTTCAAACACATATTTTTTCTGCTTCTACCAGGTCCTTTAAAGACAGATTCAATAGAAAAATTTCTTATATTAGTCCTTTAAAGGTGAGAAAATTAGGTAATTTGAAAGTATATTACTTTTCCAAAATGACTAGGATCCTGTTAAGCAATACTTTCCTAAATGGAATAGCAAAAGATTCTAATTTATGATCAAGGCATTAGTAAAAGCAAATAAGATCCAAAGGCACCTTGTCTATTGTAAAATTCTTTACACATTCACTATCAAGCACAGTCAAACCTGGCAATCTCTAAATGTCTCTCATAAACTTCAGACAATTTTAAATGCATTTGAAAAGTATGAAAGTTTCAGGTGTCTAGGTGAGTTACTGGTGACAATATCAAGAAAAGATGGCTTTTTATGAACTTTTCAGAGGCAAATATCTCCATTGCACACTGGGAATGACCTTTGTTTTTCTCGATGTCAATTTGAGTATATAACATTTTAATTTGTGTTCAGATATCTTCAAGAATAAATATGCTCCTGTCATCAAAATAATTGCTTCTATTATCAAAGGAATTTGTAACTGCATGATCATTCTATAGCCTCTGAACTAGAGGAAATGTGCCACACAAGTTAACAGGCTTTTATCAGAGGGTAATGTCGTAGATACGAAGGGCAGAGATTTTTTTTTTCCCTACCATTTTTTTCAGGTCATGATGATTTTATTTTCTTTAAGGAAAATCCTCCCCGACAAACAAAAGCAAAGCCAGAAAAAGTCCAGGCAGATACAAATAAACCCAGTCCTACAATTCAGAGCAGAGAAAGATTTTGGATGTTGGAAAGCATGGAGCTATTCAGAAAATGCTTTCTATGATGGCTGATTTTACATGTCATCTCAACTGTGCCGAAGGATGCCAGATAACTGACCAAACATTATTTTAGAGTGTGTTTATGAGGGTGTTTCTGGCAGAGTCTAAATTCCAACAATTTGCCAGGTTTCTCTTCTACCTGGAAAGTTAGCAAATAAATGAGACTTTTCTACCTGGCTGAAGTTTCTACAGTTAAGATTTATTCCCCTGACTTATGTTTCATTTCCTAGAAGTAATGAATAGAAATAATGCTAGGAGATTCAAGTGTCATTGGTGAGTTCAGATCACTGAATTTTACATGAATCTCCTGTCATTCACAAATCCTTCTTTTGACACTGGCTTCAACTTTGATTTCCCATTGATAGGTTTGTCAGACCAAGTCACATGCACCTTTCTTCCTTGGATACGGAACCAAGTAGGTAGAAAGATCTTCAATGCATCAGTAGTCTAAGGCAGCCAGGTCACTTTATATTCTGCCTGTTACGGGTGAGGGAAGCATTCTTTTTAAATACCTTGGAATGTTTAGGAAAACTATGTCCAATAACCTCTGCCTGCCCTTACTGTTGAACAGAGGGGGCTGCCGAATGAGTTTGCTGCCTGGTAAAGGACATGTGTGTTTCCACTTTGTCACAAGGGTGTTATTCACTTCTCTGTATTAATAGATAGCAGCAGAGTTTGAATATTTGTGAAAGATCCTTAGCCAGAATATGAGGAAGATGTCAAGAGGCTTCATCAGTAAATAATGCACTTTAGAAAGTCAGTGTCCCCAGTTTGTTAGTTCTATCCTTATCCGATGAAGAAAATGCATTTTCTAAGATGTATCATCTGAGTTTAATCTTGGGTTTTAAGGAATCTTTTTATGTATGTATTATCTAGTCTTCAGATTCGATATCCTGTTACATTGGCATGAAAAAGTATTTCCTCCATATACTCATGATTTTCTTTTTAAATTTAGTTTCACTAAGGTAAGCCAAATAAGAAAAGAGTAATGCTCATTTGGGTCAGTAGACAAATTCTAGTTATAAAACCAATTATTTAGAAATAAAACTATTCAGAATTTACCTTGTATCAAGAACAAGAGATTTATTAAACATTTCTATTTTCCCTCAGCAACATGTCGTTTATTTCAACTGGTCTTGACATACTAACACCTGAAGGGCTCCCACTTCCTTTTGGACACACCCATTTTCTGGAGCTCCATGTGCAATGAGAGGGCTTCTGTTTCTAATTGTTCATCTTCCATTCACACACATGCAAATGACAATGTCCACAGTCAGTCAAGTAGTTAATCCCATGGGGAATTGTGAATTGCAATGCGGACCCACCGCTGGCAGCAATCACCCTCACACTCGGCTGGTTCTCTGAGGTGCACTGATAATTCAGCTATTTCCCAGGATAACTGAGTCTGGTGACCTCAGAACTGTATGGAGTACCTGTTCCTTTCAGAATGACAGTATGACTGGCTTTTGAAATGAATAAAGATTCCCCTCTCTACATTTTCTGGTGATGGGTCACTCAAAAGCAGAGGGTGCCAGCAATATCTAAAGAAATAATTTATACTATTCTGTCCCTAAATGGTTTTTTTCTGGCCTTTGTGAAGCAAGGCCCACCAAAACTTCTTGGTCCAAATAGTCAGTGTACCAGCATGGATCAAGTTTCAGTGCAGAAAGCCCTTAGTTATTTTCATATCCTCATGTTCTAATACATTTGGGGCTGAAGGAAAGCAGTATATGGAGTCTTTCCTTATTTGCATTCATTATTTGCTCTCTTATGTTTTAGGCCCTTTAGCTAATTTGGAATAAATCAGGGAATAATTGTTTTATGTGTTTTTTTTCCCCTCACAAAAAGTGTGTTTACCTAGGAGTGGAATTATAAAACTCATTAAACTCTCAAAATGTATTTATTTTACATATTTATAAAAGTGAATTCAAGATGCATAAATAAAAATGAGAGTTTTTTATTTATGCCAACCTAATTTAGACCTTTATAAAACAATAAGAAGGCAGGATTATTTGGGGAAATAACTCATTCATGTCTTTGGGCATCAGTATGCATCTGCATACCTAGCCCTGTGTATGCAACTCTCCCCCAGCTGTGTAGACAACTGCTACTCCATACCCTCTTATTATTAATAACTATAATAGAAAGTGTGCATTATACCATACAACTGAAAGGGGAAAATGAGAAGCCAGCTGTGGAGGATTGTAAAGTCTTTCAGATTAATTTCTGAATATGATAATGGTGACTAACATTGGTACCCAGTGAAGATTATTTGGAATTTAGGAACTTGAATAGATCAGGAGACTTTTGTGAAAAGAAAGGGGCACTATTTGGAGCCTTAAACCTAAAAAAAAAAAAAAAAAAAAAAAAAAAAGAGTAACATTTTTATTGCAACAAATCTTCCTGTTGAAAATTAAGGTAATTGTGTATTTAAATGCAGGCTGTACTTTCCCATAGCACTTAAAACCTGACACAAGTAGATGGCATGTCTTTTACCCATGCAGTGATTTCATTTCCTACAGCACCTCCTATCATTCCATGCAAATGTCTCCTGGCTGTGTTTTATTCCACGTTTAGCTCTGCATGAGCACCCATCAGAATCAGAGCCCCTTATCTTTAGGACATGATGCAGCTCAGGTTTTCCTTTGCTCTTCTTAAGACTATTTAGGATGTTTCTGAATGAACTGGAGATGAATCCAATGATTAAAACTTTCTGTTTTCAAAAACACAAAAACACTAGTTTCTGTTTTTCACACACCTGAACAGTTTTACCAGGGATCTTAAAATGACTCTGATGGACATAGAGTAGACTATAGGGAAGGAAAAGCAGACCACAACTTGTCTCCTCTATTGTGATCACAGATGTCATCCAGCTTCTGCTTGTATAACATGTGCAGCTGTTATGTACATTCCAAAATGTTTATTTAAGTTAATTGATAAACTTATTAAACCAAAGTTGTTCCTTTATGCCTGTCTAATCACTAGCAGTAGAGTCAGTTAAAGTTTATAAAAATGTTAATTTCTCCAATCTTCACTACCATAAAAATTTTCAGCATTTATTTTATAATTCAAGACAGAGAGTGGGACATGGTGGCACATGCCTGTGATCCCAGTGGCTCCGGAGGACTGCAAATTCAAAGCCAGCCCCAGCAACTTATTGAGGCCCTCAGCACTCAGCAAGACCCCGTCTCAAAGTAAAAAAAAATAAAAGACGGGCTGAGGATGTGGCTCAGTGGTTGAAAGCCTCTGGGTTCAATTCCTGGTACCCAAAGAAATAGATAAACAAACAAAAAAACGAGTCTGTATAATTATTCACTCAGCACTTTTGGAGTGCCTAGTATTCTATATACAATGTAGGTATTGATAAGTGTTCACTGTTTAAATTGCTTCTGACTATAAATACATTTTAATAATTATGGAATCCAGAGGTCACAGGGGAATGCATATTAGGATCCTCTATGAAGGAAGAATGCATTTATTAACAGATGCAATTTTCCTACACCGCTGATGAGTTTTAGGTTTATTCACTCTCTGGGCAAGAATGATAGCTACTGTTTTAAACTCTCAACTCTAAAAGAGTGCCTTTTGTGCTCTAAAGCAAGCAGTTTGGGGCAGAAATTAATTTTTATAGAATGATCTTTCCTGTGGGATTCTTATTGGTTTTTCCATTATTTAAACCTTAAGTTAGCTAAATGGCACCAGCTAAAAGCCTTTGCATACCTGTTAAACTCATTAAGTCCCAAGTTTACAGTTCTGTGAATATTTAAGTAAAAATGACATTGGTGCATTGAAATATACTAGAAATCATAATCTAGAGCTTATTTGTTTTATGTTAATTAACATTATTATAATATAACTATATAATTATGCATGACATACTTTATATTTATATTACATATTTCAGTTGCACAATGAAAAACCTAAATAGAGCAAAAATATGCTCTTTATGCTAACTCTGAAATACTATTTGATAGCCAAAGCAATTCTTAGCAAGATGAGTGAAGCAGGAGGCATCACAATATTAGACCTTAAACTATTCTACAGAGCTATAGTAACAAAAACAGCATGATATTGGCACCAAAATAGACATGTAGACCAATGGTACAGAATAGAAGACACAGAGACAAATCCACATAAATATAGTTATCTCATACTAGACAAAGGTGCAAAAATATACATTGGAGAAAAGATAGCCTCTTCAATAAATGATGCTGGGAAAATTTGAAATCCACACATAATAAAATGAAATTAGACCCCTGCACAAAATTCAACTCAAAGTGGATCAAGGACCTAGGAATTAGACCCTGTGCCCAATAGAAGAAAAAGTAGGCCCAAAACTTCATCAAGACAGCTTAGGACATGACTTCTTTAATAAGACTCCTAAAGCACAAGAAATAAAAATCAAGAATCAATAAATGTGATGGACTCAAACCAAAGGAAACAATCAATAACATGAAGAGAGAGCCTACAGAATGGGAGAAAAACTTAACCACATGCACATCAGATGGAAAACTAATCTCCAGGATATATTAAAAAACTTAACCCCCCCAAAAACCAAAAAAAAAAAACCAAAAAACAGAAAAACCCCACAAATAACCCAATCAATCAATGGGCAAAGGAACAGAACAGACACTTCATAGAAGAAGATACACAATTGATCAACAAATATATAAAAAATGTTCAACATCTCTAGCAATTAGAGAAATGCAAATCAAAACTACTCTACGATTTTATCTCACTCCAGACTGAATGGCAATTATCAAGAATATAAGCAACAATAAGTGTTGGTGAGGATGTTGGAGAAAGGTACACTCAAACATTGCTGTGGGACTGCAAATTGGTGCAACCACTATGGAAAGCAATATGGAGATTCCTTAGAAAACTTGGAATGGAACCACCATTTGACCCAGCTATCCCTCTCCTTGGTTTATATCCAAAGGACTTAAAATTAGCATACCACAGTAATACAGCCACATCAATGTTTATAGCAGCTCAGTTCCCAATAGCTAAACTATGGAACCAACCTAGATGCCCTTCAATAGGTGAGTGGATAAAGAAAATGTGATACATATACATAATGAATATTAATGAGTCTTAAAAATAATGAAATTATGGCATTTGCAGGTAAATGGATGAAGCTGGAAAATATTATGCTAAGTGAAGTAAGTCAATCCCTCAAAACCAAAGGCCAAATGTTTTCTCTGGTATGTGGATACTGATCCATAATGTGTGTGTGTGTGTGTGTGTGTGTGTGTGTGTGTGTGTGCGCGCGCGCTAGGGAAGAATGGAGAAACTTTAGATTGGACAGAGGGGAAGGTGTAGTGGGGAGAGGGTGTGGGGGTGGAAAAGATGGTGGACTGAGATGGACATTATTACCATAAACACGTTTGATTGTACAAATGGTGCGAAATGAGTTGAAATGTATTCTGTTTTTATGTATAACTAGTTAGAACAAAAAAAATTAAAAAGAACTAGGGTGGGAATTTTGACAAGTAAAAAAGGAAAAGAAGAAGAAATACTATTTAAATATTTATTATATTTCCAGGATTCTTAGTTCTTAATGGGTTAACCAAAATCTCTCTCCAAATTCTCATAAAAAATTTGGTGGATTTTTCTTCAGAAAGAAATCTGGACATAACCCAAAGTCTAATGTAGAAGGGCTTTCCCCTCATCAGCATCTAAGTAAACCACTGAGTAGAAATAGCTGTCTTCTTAAATTTTCTCTTCAGTTTATTAGTGTGTGTAAGTGTGTGTGTGTGTGTGTGTGTGTGTGTGTGTGTTTTAAATTGGTTTAGACTTCCTTTGCATGCACACATCCATTTCTTTCTTTAAAACTGTCCTACAGCTTCCAGGCCATTGGGTTGACCTGAGTAGACAGGATAAGAACCTGCTCCCAAGGAAGAAGACTCATTTTTATTCTTTTGGAATTTCTGAAGTTATAATCTCAGGCTTTGTATGGAGACGGTAAAACTTCTCTCCAATGGTATGTACAATTGAGCAGGGAATCACAGTACTCACTAGAAATGCCATATTCTTGATGTATTAAATTGAATTTCATTTATTGATATTATTTAATGAGTTTACATGAAAATATTTTTAAATTCATATTTTTATCTCAAGTATCAAATGACATGTCATAGTATTAAGCAGTTTAAGGGAATAAAAGTGAACCATTTGAAGCAAAATAAAGAGATTGAAATTACCAGGTGGTTGGTTATAGGGATGTTTGCTTTTTAATTTCTTGTTGAATGTGTATACAAATATGTGTGTGTGTGTGAGTGTGTGTGTATGTATGTATGTATTGCATTATTCTATGTGCACATTTATTTGAATTAGAAAAGGGAAAAAAAGGGTTGAATTCTTGGATAATTTCCCTTTCAAATCTGGGATTTCTCAATCCCTCAATTCAACTAACATTTATTTATTCATTTGTTTGTTTGTTTATCTATTTATTTATTTTTGTGGGGGTACCAGTGAACTCAGAGCGACTTGACCACTGAGCCACATCCCCAGCCCTATTTTGTATTTTATTTAGAGACAGGGTCTCACTGGGTTGCTTAGTGCTTCACTTTTGCTGCGGCTGGTTTTGAACTCATGATCCTCCTATCTCATCCTCCTGAGCCGCTGGGATTACAGGCATATGCCACTGTACCTGGCAACTAACATTTATTGTGTGTCTATTATGTGACAGGCATTGTGGTGGGGAATCAATAATGAACAAAAGGAAAGTTGTTTAGAACTTGGATAGGTACAAATATAGTCTATCAGACCCTGTACCCCCACCTTTTTTTTTTTTTTCAGAAGGGCCTCAATAAGTTGCCCAGGCTGGCCTCAAACCAGCAATACTCCTGCATCCTCTTCCTGAGTTGCTGGGAGTATAGGTGTGTGCCACACACTCAGCTTTCTTTAAATAATTTGGTTGAGTATATCCATAGGACTTTTTATTCTATGGAGATTTATTTATTTAAGCAGATTTCTATTTACTTATCTATTTATTTGATTGAGTATATCTGTGGAGTCCTTTTATTCTATGGAGATGTTGAAAGTGGGAAAGACTCTTATCTCTTTTATTTCCAGATGGTGAACTGCATTTCTTTGGAAATACTTGGACCTCTGAACAAAGAGCCAGAAGAAGAATGCTTATGAAATAGCAGGGGTTTGGGTGCTCAGTTAGTTACAGATCTATGAAGCATTGGCTCAGTGCCCTGGGTTTTCTTTCACACAATGTCACCTCCTTCCTTCAAATATCCAGCTGACAAATGTAAAAATACCTTGATTCACAGTATCACAAAACACTTCCATAAGGATGAACAGAATTAAGTAAATGAAAACATAGAGAAAAGGAAAATGCAGTGAATCTACTGACCTAATATGTATTGTTTCCAGGAAGAGGTGTTCATCCTATAATAGTATAAACCTATAAAAGTATTCTTTTTATACAAGGAATAAAAACGTATTCTTTTTATATAAGGAATACTCTCTTTTCATGAATGCCATTTCCCCAGAAAGGGAGGGTCTGATAACGGCAAGAGAAACAGTGTCCCCAGGGAGACAGTACTTTGTATCAATCCAGCATCATAATTTGAAAATCCGCCTTTTGTTCCAGAACCAAAAACTGCTACTGAGGTTCAAACTTGAACTTTTTAAAAAAATATTTATTTGTTTATTTGTATTTATTTGTTTTGTGTTATTACAAAAAAGATGCTGATGGTGGGGAAAACTATCACCATGTGATGACTTTTCAAATTTTTTTTTTTTTCAATTCCTCTTTCATTTGAAAGCATAAGGTAGAGCCTTGGAACCAAACTGCCAAAGAATGCAACTTAGTTCTCATGGAACTTAAGGTCAAAGACTCACACGTGATATTGAATTATAAGGCCCCCTGTTGCACTTTTTGTTCAAATATGCTGCATCTCAATTGCTGCCTCCAGTGTCAACTAGTAAAAGTGTTATAAACTCCACATGAACACCAATGACATGGGTGACATCTGTGTCCCCTTATTCTTCCTTTTGTAGAACTTTAAATCATTGTCCCATTTTATTCATTAAGCATCCTAATACACCTGTTACAAAAAAAAAAAAAGAGTTCTGTTTATTACGTAGCTTAACAAAGTAATGAAGTAGCCAAGGTCTTGCAACAGTTCTTCTTTGGATCTGTCTATATCTTAAGAAATGTCTAAGGTAAAGGGATTTTATATAATGGAAGATAGTTATTTATGCATAAAAGAAAGATGGTAAGAAGTACAAAAACATTTAGTATTTTTTATCTCAGAAAAATAAAATGGAGGAAGTGATGCCTGAGTTTTAGCTGATTCTTCTTGTCATTTTAATGCATTGCTCTGTCCCTGATCACCTACTTGCTCAGCATGTTGCAGGGAGTAGCTTGGCCTAACTAAGACAGAGGACAATTGCTGCCGTGACACCTAGCTTCTGGGCTCATCAAAACAATTTGTTTTCCCACACCCAGGGTCCTTATATTCTCGGTGATTCACAGAAGCCTCACTGCCATCGTGATTCTGGTCATGTTAACAGTACAAACTGTGGACCTCTCGTCAAAAATTAGTTCTGTTCATTTGTTATGAAAAAGGACACTTTACTTTATTCAGAAGTTTAAACAAGTGTAAGTTTTCACTATCTGGTCTCAGGAAATCACAGAGAAAAACCAAATCTTTGTGGCTATTAGTTTTGTGTTTAATTTTTCATGTGATGCAAACCAAGTGTGGCTGTGTCCTGAAATGAACTCTCCTCCTCTAACAACCTTCTTGGTTGATATTTAGACTTTCAAAGGAGTACCCTGAGTTGAGTCTCCAACAAGGAAGTAAAACTTGTGCTAAATAAATCCGAGAGCATAGTCATGTATTTTTCATACTGTGTTTTTCCCTAAGAGCAGTTAAACTTAAGTAAACAAACCCTCAAAATGGTGGCTCAGCAATAATAACACCCGGAAAGGCCTAGAAGAACACAAAATCAATGCAAATCTATAGAAACTCTTGAGTTCTCCCATTACAACAGGGGATGCACTTTGCAAGTATTGCAGCAGTTTACTACAGATGTGGATGCAGTTGCCCTTTAGCGCATGGCACACCTCTATGATTGCCTCTGGCTTCCAGTCAGATCCTGGGAGAGAAGCTGCTATAGCTTGGGATGCCACAGGGCAAAATCACATTTACTGTGCCCAGGGTTTTAGCCTCAACCCTGCCAACCAGTGGCTTGGTCCTAATAACTAGCTCCTGGGAGAGGCTTTTCTGACCCCCATTCTATCCTTTTTTTCCTTCCAAGGCACTTTATGGATACTTTCATTTTAACATTTAGGTTACCTTGGAAAACACATGGATGGTCTTCTGCAGCATCTTTCTGTGTTAAATGATTGATGTACAAATTTATATATCATAGCAGCATCCAAGTAAAGGATCATTGCTCCCATATTCTCATTCTCCATGAAGCACCAGGCTGTGTGGCTATGGAGTCCATTTCCTGGGTGCTATGGTTTGAATGTGTTCCCTCAAAGCTCATGTGTTGATGACTTAATTCCTAAACCCTGGCAGGGTTAGGAGTTGGGGCCTCATGGAAGGTTTTTGTTTGTTTTTGTTTGTTCTAATTAGTTATACATGACAGTAGAATGTATTTTGGAATATCATACATAAATTGAATACAACTTCTCATTCTTCTGGCTGTTCATGATGTAGAGTTACACAGGTTGTGCAATCATATACGTAAATAGGTTAATAATTTCCAATTCATTGTGCAATCCTTCCTACCCTCATATCCCCTCCCCTCTTCACTCCATCTGTCTAATCTTCTGTTCTTCCCTAGTCCCACTCCCTTGTTGTGAATTAGCATCTGCCTATCAGAGAAAACATTCAGCCTTTGAGTCTTTAGGATTGGATTATTCATTTAGCATGATATTCTCCAGTATCGAAGGATTTTGCTGGTGGGGCCTAAGCCCTCCTGAATAGATTGATGCCTTCCTTGTAGGAATGGGTTAGTTTTTGCAGGAGTATGGTACCCTTTTGTCCTTTGTGTTCATGCCCTCTCCCCATTTTTTGACTTCCACCATGGTATGAAGCAGCAAGAGGTCCTCACCAGCTACCTGATTTTAGACTTCCTGGGTTCCAGAACCGTGAGCCAAAATAAATCTTTCTTTTATAAATTACTCAGTCTTAGACATTTTATTATAGAAACAAAATTTATTAAGATGCTGTATTTTCCCAGCACTCCTTTAAAGATGAGGAAACTAAAGCCTAGGAAGGTTAAGATCACTTTGCTTGTAAGTAGAAAAATCCATGATTTGAATGGGTGTCCAAAGCCTATGCTCTTAGCTATTGTTATAGGCTGTTATTCCATGGACATCTAGCGATCAGGGGCACTATTTTATTCAATCACTCTTCTGTGTCTTGCAGTGTTGGCATTTAGCAGTTTTTTTTTTTGATTTGTGCATATTTTCCACAGAGGTCTTTTATTTGCATGCCAAAAGCAAAAGTGTAGCCTACAGCCAGTTGGCCATACAAGAGACATTTTGGAAAACTTCTTTTTTTTTTTTTTTTTTGCTGGAGGGAAAGTATTGCAAGGCTGAGAACCCACCATGCCCAAAGTTTCTCTTAGCACAGAGTACAATGCCCAAGAGGACTTATTTGGTTCAGGGAACACAGTTACCCTGGACCAGAGCTGACTGTGTCAGAGATATGGCCACCTATAGACCAATCAGTGGCTTCCAGGATGACTTGATATAGGTGCCTCTGTAATCATTAAACTAAGTATATTTCCTTCCTGAGAGATTGAATGTTAGACACACACAGAAGTTACTGATACCAAGAGATACACAGGAAACAAGTGTACTAAGCAGGCCAAGAGACAATAATGGAAGATGTGATGCAGTGGTTTTTGGGGCAGAGAGCAGAGCAATGGTAGGGACAGAAGCAGAGGCAGAAAAGTCACAGAGACTGGAATCACTGTTTCATCCACAGAGGTGCTAGAGTGTCCCCAGGAATGATTAGTTCTCCATGAAGTGCCAGGCTGCAAGCTGCTGTAGGTTCCTTCTGGACTCGTTTGCTTTCCATCCCCAGAACTAAGTTCATCTCAGAATGTCCCAGAGCTGGGGCAGGGGAGTGGTGGGAGCTGGTGGTGAAACAAAAAAAGTCATAGAAACACATGATCCCTCCTCTATGAGGAGCTGTGATCTAATGAGGCAGATGAGATGCTCACAGGTGATAATGATCTAGTACTGAGTTTGCTTGGGAACCGGGTGAATGATCTCTCTACGGGCTCTCTCAAAGGGACTCCTGGGACATTGTTATATGTTCTCGTTACGGTTTTATTGGATGGAGCTGGAAGTGGAGGAAAAGGGGAGGAAGGGAAAAGGTAGAATCTGGGAAGACTTAAGAAAAAAAAAAGAAACCTATTATAATTCTACTCCCATTTGAATTCATATATTTCAGTAATTGCCTGCAGTGCTAAAAGAGAAGCTAACCTTTTTCTTAATATCATGTTTAATAAAAACTACCTCTTAGTGTATTTTGAGTGAGTTCAGTGCTCATTAGAGTGAGGGACAAATAGCAAATGAGTTACAGCAGTGCATAATGAAGAGGCAACCTGTGAAGGCTGCTTCATCCTCAGCCAGGGAACTTGTTACTTGCCTTGACTTGGGGGGAATAGAATCCTACATAGAATCATCGGAGGCTGGCTGTACAATATGCAGCCCAGATAGTCCAGAGCTAACTCCAGCCCCGAGGTAAAAGGCAGATAGGAAATCAAATTAAATCAACCACAGGCTCATCTTTAAATATTACAAGACCTAGGCAAGAAAAGGGCCCCCATCATTTTTAGATTGTATTCAGTCCTGTCTTAGATTATGAGGGAGATGGTCATGTTCTTTCCTAAAGTTAACTTGTCATTCCCCCCACCCCCACCCATCCATAACCATGCTACCTTTACTGGGAGAAACCTGAGGTCACTGAAGGGCAGCTTTAAGGAACAGTGGATCTTGCCACCCTGGACCCCCAAGGTCACAGGAGATGCAGAGTTGGCCTGGAGTGTAATGATTTTGTCTGGGTAGGTAGACTAAGGTGCTATTATACGTAGCCCATTATTACACTGAACTGAACAGGCCACAAAATTATTTCCTTCAACCTAATAACAGCTTACACTTCGTGAATGCTTAAAGTGTGCCAGGCTCCTTCAGGAATGTCTTCTTCCTTATGGCTTTCTCTGAGGTAGTGGATGATAATAACTATTATTAGTCCCATATTACAGATGAGGAGAAGGATACTTGAGAGAATAAGGACCTTGTCCCAAAGTAGATGTCTGAAAAGTGGTGGTGAGATGGGATTTGAACCTGCTCATTTAGATTTGAGAAGCCCCTCTATTATTGCTCCAATCCACTCCCTCCTAACATCAGAAAGAGACACATTTCACTCTCTTACAAAGAGAATGGAGTGAAATCTCTAAGTGTTTAGTTTGTGCAGTAAATACCAGTCAAGTGGCCCGTCCTTCTGGTTGAATTTTACTCACACCCCCAGCTTGGACAGTCACATAGCTTCTTTCTCTTTCCGCCTCTTAAATCCTTCTCCTGCAGTGATTATGTTTTTTCCTCTCTGCAGAGCTTTCTGGTTGAAATACAACAACAGAGTGCACTGATGTGGAATGATTTCTTCCACCCACCCCCCAAAAGCTTCGCTTGTCAGTAGCTTAGTCCAAGGTAAAGTGATATATATTTCAAATTCCCTTCCCGGTATAGCTAAAGTCTGCTGTTTTCACCAGCAGAGCCAAAATTAATTAGAGATGATATCATAATAGAACAATATTGATTGTAGTATATCACTAAGAAGTGCTGGTCTGTGTTAATTAACATGATTCACCATAAACACTCAGTATATTTACATACAATCAGCATGGGTGTTTGTCTACCTAGGCCAATACATTTTTCGGTAGCAGCAGAACCGTTCAGAAATGATTCCTATGTTCTGTTGGTATATATCTCTATCCAGTCCTTGCTCACCACAAACATATTGGTGGTCTCATTGCTTCCATATTGGATGCTTCAAAACCTAATGCATAGTCTTTGCAAAATCTAGGCATTTGAAAGTGGAATAATAGAAGTTATTGGTACAAATGTGAGAAAGACAGCTCTGGAGAGGATTCCTAGGCAAATCTCACCTATTATCTCCCTTCCCCCGCAAAGAATCTGAATATTTCTTTTTAATATTCATGTAGTTCTAATATTATGCAGCATTGCTTACCATTTCAACAATTAGAGATTCACTTTTTAAAGATTATCAACCTATTTTAAAAGGCAAATATTACTTGTAAGGGTAGGGGGCTTTTGACCATTTACGTACTTAATCGAATTTGTCCCACTTTCTCTTCATTACATTTAGTTCAAACCAACTGCATTTAGGAATGTGAGTTTTAACGGGAAATGAAGGAAGACACAGTACATTTTGGAACATGGAATCCTCCAGAGGGAAAGGGAGGGCAAGTTTTAGGAGGGAGAGTACAGAAAGTTCAGGGAAGTAATGCTCCGGAGAATAAGCAATGCTATAGCAAAACCAGTTTTCTTCTATTCAAAATTCTGCCTGGGGTCATCCTTGAATCTAGGAAAGAGAAAAATTCTCTCCTTCTCCTCTTCCTCACGGCTCCATAGGGGCATTTTACTGCCAGATCTCAGCTGGGTGTTTTATTGCACACCCTACTCTGGCTATGGAACATGGTTTCCAGAGGAAGCCAGGCTCTGAATTATGAACATCAGATTACAGATCAAGTTGTACGACAGAATCTGTTTGGACCTGGGGAGTGCCTGTGCATGGTTCTAAGCTGTGCCATCACCCCACACCCTGCAACATGCTCATCAGACACTTCGATGTCATCCAAATGAAAGGCTTGAATGAATGGCATGCTCTGTAACCAGAGCTAGAACATCTGGGTGAATGGAAACTAAGTACACTAACCAGATGTTTTCTAAATACTTGGTAGGGCAGGCAACATATTTGTGTGACTGCATTTTTATTCCTTTATTTTATCTGGGCATTAAGTAGTCCTCATCTTTTATCTGCAGTGTTGCTTACTAAAACCTGCCTTTATTCCTGAGAAATGAAGAGTGTTGAACGCAGTGGGTGTGTTAGAGACTGCGGGGGATTAGTGCTGGGTTCTCTTGTGAGAGGCGGCCTCGGTGTGGATCAGGTGAAGGGGAGCAAGGTGAGTGGCCTGGCTATATAGATTTCTTTTTATCCTTTCCTCTCTTTTGGCACTCTGAACCAGAGGCTTGATCTCGGCTCTGATTTCAGCTATTTTAAGCCTCTTAACTTTCTGTCCTCTTTCTTATATGTGTCCTGTGAAACCTGATTCAAAAGCAGGAGGTACTCTGTTGCAGTTTTTCTCAAACTCTCATCAAGAGCCCTCAGGATAGAAGCACGTGGGCTATTTAGTCTAAATGCAGATTCATGTGCACTCCTATAACTTCTGAATCAGAATCACTGGAGGATAAGGTACGGGGAATCCTTTTTAAATAAGCTCCCCAGGTGAGTCTAATGCAACACAAGAACTGTTGCCTTACAGCTTTCTTCTGAGTCCAAAGTTTCACTTTTAAATTTTATTAACTTATAGATTCTAGAAATCAACAAACATAAGGAAAACTGTAAGTCTGAGTATCTGGGTGCTTCTGAAAATGTACTGTAAGCAAGTTAGAAACTTGATAACAATTCATCATAGATACTTGCTCTGGAATCTATTCTTAAGCATGTCAGGCATTTTTTCTATCTGAAATCTGATTTCCATAGAAGATCGATAAGGGAATACTTTGCCAATATGGTAGGCATTTATTATTTGACTTTTGCAAAATCCTTGCTCTAAGCAATTGGCATTCAGAATAAATCATTCTTTCATCAGCATAATAATACTTCATTGCCTTTGTTCTGAAGTATTCATTTCATTTCCATTATCCCTATTGTATAAAGCAGGCAGAAAACTAGCAAAGACCTGTTTATCACAGGGCAAATTGAGTGGAGAGGTGAAGTGGATGTGATCTGGTGGGTCTTCCCTGAGATTAGCAACCAGAAGAGTTTATTTTTCTCTAAAGTCCCCAAATTGGTCTGTGATGAAGCAGTTTGTGTGAGGAAGGGTCTGCAATATAGAATAATACTTTCAGAATCATTGCTAAGGTAATTTATTACCATGAAAATAGTTACTGATAAGGTTGTTTGGATTGGAGGCAAACCATTTGGTGAGTAAGCAAATCTCTGTATGTTTCATAGGAAAGGCAGAATCTCCAAAACATGTGGTCTCAGTGGAGATACAGGTGCTCCTGCAAATACAAAAGCTTTGCAAGGCCTGTTTGGGTGTCTGACTTCACCTCTCCACATGGAAAATGGGAGGATCAGTGAAGGTCAAGACCCTCAGAACCAAAACCAAGCTTTCTTTCCTCTGAAGATGGTGTGCTTGGGTTTCTCCTGCTGGTCAGAGATGCTCCTAGCTTTGCATGGCTTTAAACCAGGAGCCACCCCAGACTCACTTGTAGTTTCTACTGAGGAGTATGACTGGATGTGGGGGGGTTCATTCTGGACATGTGTGAGTGGCCTTTGCTATTACCTTCATTTTCCTATATTTTTCTTTATTTAAAATGATTGCTGCTCAGATCCCTAAATTTAAAGCTCATGTGTATTGTTGCATTTTGGATCTCAGTTTCCACAGCGTTGTGGTTTAGATGTGAGGTGTTTCCCAAAAGCCTTCAATGCAAGAAGGCTTAGAGGTGAAATGATTGGGTTATGAAAGCCTTAACCCACTCAATAAATTAATCCCCTTGACAAAAATTAACTGAGTGGTAACTGAAGACAGCTAGGGTGTGGCTGGGAGATGTGGGTCACTGGGGGAGTGCCTTTGGGGTATATATTTTGTACTGGTGAGTGTAGTCTATCATCTTGTGAGTTGCTTCCCTCCACTACACTCTTCTGCCCTGATGTTCAGCCTCACCTTGAGCCCCAAGGAGTGGAGCAGGCTGTTTATGAACTGAAACCTCTGAAACTGTGAGCCCCCAGATAAGCTTTTTCTCCTTAAAATTGTTCTTATCAGGTCCTTGGTCACAGCAGCAAAAAAGCTGACTAGAACACATGGCAATTGCCCCTCTCCAATGTTTTGCATGTACAGGGACCTTCACTAATGCTGGTGGGCTGCTCTGAATATGGTTATTTTCTAGAATCAACTTGGACCTGGAGGTAGATGTTCTAACCTGGCTCTTGTCCACATCCGCTCTTCACATGTAGATTTATTCGTGCTGTTGAGGTTGTTCAGTACAATCAGTGTTGTGAGCACTGAGCTAGCTACCTTGTCTCTCCTGGCTCACTTAGGAGATGTTACAATTCAATTTATCTCGAATTCAATTCCTCTACTTCTGCAGTTCAACAGCAGCTCCTCAAATGTGGTTGTCAGAGAGCCATGTGACTAAGGTGTCAGTTCTCTTGTTTCCACTATTATGGGAATCTAAGTTAAGGTGTGTGTGTGTGTGTGTGTGTGTGTGTATGTGTGTGTGTGTGTGTGTGTGTGTGTGTGTGTGTTTTCTGTTTAGAAATCTGTTCACCAAGGAGGTATTAATTTCTTGGAACCAGGGTACACTTTTCCTTCCTGGCAAATCTTATCTAGAGAAGCCACTAATTGTGATGTTAAAGGGGGCTATTATTCTGTAGGATGGGAAAGGCTGCATTTTATTAAAAAACAAATAGAGTATCTCTTTTTGGAAAGTCTACAATAAATCTATATTAATGGTGCCCACAGTCACATGGGTCTCCTTGTGGCTATAAAAGCATGCTTCACCTTCATATTGCCTTTATAAAATTAATATCAAGTATTCTCCTTTACTTTCCCTTGTCATAAAAAGTAGAAATGTTTTTTTGAGTGTTTAAATATACACATAAGGTTAAGAGTATTGTTCTCCTTATTTTAAAAGTAGTCTACATTACAATAATTCATCCTCACTTGCAACGTCTACTGTACATAATACCTTTTATGCTGTTCTTTGTTTCCACTTTTCATCTTGAAACTGCTTCAATTTCCAAGTTCAATTCTCACTGCATCTCTTAAACTCCTCACAATGTAAAAGTTCTTCATGTGTCAAAAAAAAAAAGTAGAGAATATGACTTTCCATACATAAGATTCTCATGGAACAATGCTGTATTAGGCAAAGTGTTTGATTTTCCTGTGGAGGTATAAGTGAGACTTTATCAAAAAAGAGTTCATTTCAGGCTCTCACAGTTTTGCCCTAGCTGAGCATAATGCCTTTAGCCCTAATTCAGTCAGCGCTACATGGTTCTTGGGTTTTGATCCTCTTCTCCAGTCCCTGCAGTGGACATGCTGGCAACTACCTCATCTGTTGATCAGTAACTAGTTCACATACTCCAGAGGTGCCTTAATTAAATCTTTCAGTACCCCAGGAATTGTGGTGCCTCGGGGAAACCTGAATGACTAAGTTAGCTGCTGATAACACAAGTTTTCAGTTTCCAGGTTTCTGAGTTACTCATCAATCAATCCTTGCATTCCTCTCATGCCTTGTCCTCCATCAGCTCTCCAGACTTCCTCCCACCTAACACACATCCCTTTATCAGTCCAAAGTGGTGCTTATTGAGCAGTCCAATGTTCCTGCTGGGATGGACTCTCTTCTCCCAACTGCCTACTAGGCCAGGGCCCAATTATCTCTCTAGCTCCTACTTCCCTAAGTTCCTGGATGGATTCTTATTTGGAATGAACATATTGGCAAAAGTCTGGAACTTCTACCACAGTTAGAGACTCCCTCCTCTACTCCCACTTCAATGCACTTAACCCCTTCACTTTTAATATTTGGGAGAACATAATGGTGTACAACTGTCTAGTCTCTTTGCCTGGATCTCTCTGGTCATCTTTGGCCCTTCCCTTAAGAACTTGTTGCCTAGGCTCCTGCAAACCTTGAGCAAAGTCTTGCTGGTGTCAGGACACACTTTATCTACTTATACCCTTACCAAAAAAAAAAAAAAAAGATGCAGGGTCTCTCTAAGTTGCTGAAGCTGGCCTCAAACTTGTGGTCCTCCTGCCTCAGCCTCCTGAGTAACTGGGATTATAGGTGTGTACCACTCACCTGGTTTTGGTACACTTTTTAAATACCTGTTCTGTATCCAGGAATTCTAATATTTTCTCTGTGTGAACGTAACAGGGTAACAGGAAAAAGTGTATTGTTACTATTTCTTTAGTAATGTGCCAAAATATAATCCTCAGAGGGCTGATATCTTTTACCAGGGGTCAGCAAACTATGGTGCACAGGCCTCATCTATTCTGCTCTCTGTTTTTCTAAATAAAGTTTTATTTGGACATAGCCATGCTTCTTTGCTCATGTTGTCTATACCTGTTTGCATGCTGCAACAGCAGAGTTGAGCAGTTGTGGCAGGGACCACATGGCTCACAAAACCAAACACATTTATCATCTGGCCCTTTCCTACTCACTCATGACTTCATCTGTCTCATTAATTTCATTAATTCCAAGTAGTCTCCTACCTGAGGGGTTAGTTCCAGGTACTCAGGTATTGACTTGGTTATACCTCAAATCATTTTCACTAAAGGGGATGAAAATTCTTTTCAAATTAGTAACATCTACTAAAGATGGCATTTGTAAAATGAACACAAAGTTAAGTTCTAGACTTCTAAAAGAAATGACTTTTAAAAATGCTGCTCAATATGTGACCCTTTTAGAACTCATTTACACTGACCACGCCCTGCTGCTAGACAGATTCATTCTTACTGTACTGGAGAGAGAACTGGCATGGATTTCTTCCCATGAAGCCAAATATTTCAACGGCATGCTTACAAATGTCAATTGTTCCAAATAGACAAGATAAGAAATTTTTCTTAGCCTCCTATGCTAAGTTGAACCTGATGGAAAGAAAGCAAAATTTCTTATGTAAATCAAATGATAAATGTGCTAACGGTTAATGCTGCAAAATAGTGATTTTTACCAGGATGCAAATAAAACTCCTAAAATTGAAAATGGCTAAAGGAAGGGCTTTTACACCGTATCATGCTAAGTTTTATTTTTTTCCTCAGCATTTATTAAAATAAAGGAGTCATCATTGTCAATGGGCAGAGCCCATCACATTGCTTTTATCAAATGCAAGGAGGTGTAAATACAAACTGTAAAACAGAAGAGAAAGATCATGACTCACCGTCTGACAGCAAAGCTATTAAACATAATCAAAGCCTGAGAGTGAACTCCTGTTGCCTTTCAACACATTGCTAAAGAACCCTTTTCATTGTAAAACTAGGATAGAATGCTACAATCTTGAAACCGCCACAGGAGAAACTTGGTTCACGGCATTTAAAACAACTTTTAAGATGTACTTACCATAGGACAAGTCACACTGCTTTTAATCTGGACACAGGGCTTCTCAAATTGTAATCAATAACTGATTAAAGTTGATCCTCTGGGACATTATCATCTGATATCTCGGGACAGTTACTGGTGATTAAAATATATACTCTATTGAATGAACGAAGCCTCACCTATGTTAACAACAAAATCAATGTTTGTTGTCTCTTATGAGATACAACGACAATGATTTATTCTCAGGAAGTTAGTTGGACTATGAGGTAAGATACACAGTTCTATATTGAGAGGTGAAAATCCTGCCCATGGCATAGGATTCTGGGGCTTGAGTGAAAAGAACAGATGGGCAGGAGGATGGGACACGTAGGTGTAAGAGGGCAGACACAACAATCTGAGAGTACCCAGAAGTTACCTGAAAAGGGCTTAGTGATTTTTTTGCTCAATAGTACTTTAAGGCGTTTATCCTCAAGGTTAAATTGTTATAAAACATCTGCCTCCGAAAGGGTTGTAAACCAAAGGACATTTGTGATTAATCGTATGAGTTCTGTGAGAGGCTTAGTCAGGACTATTTGAAAGTTGAGGCTAGTCTTCTAAGGTCAGCCCTTGGCCAGCCTAAGGAAAATAGGTGCAATTGAGCTGAGCCTGGACTATGTGTTACACTGCCCTTGGCTTCCATTTGAATTTCTGTGTACACTCAGCACAGAGCCTGGAACACATGTGTTGCTTAATAAATGTGTATGACATGAATGACTGTGAAAGTGATTCTCACTTATTACCAAGTCACACGAGGACACAAGGAGAGAGATGCTGACCAGTCCAAGGAAGACTGGTTTGTCTGGCAACATCCACTCAGTCGCTGGCCCAATAAATTTGACCTCTTACATCTCTCCTGAATACTCCATGAAAGCGAGTCTCAAGTTCGAACATTTATTGTGGGGTTGAATGTCACTTAACATAGAATCCGGGCTTTGTACTCTGACTTCAATACCTGCTTCTGACTCTTTCTCACCTGTGTTTCATTGAATTTCTTCTTCTGAAATTCTGAACCATGCCCTTCCATATAGTGGCCCCCTTTGAACCTTCTTTTAGCCTCGGTACCTTCTGCTACCTCCACTTAGATCTCGGCTCTAACCTCAAGCACTTTGGCATCTCTCAATCCCCAACCCTACTGTACCATGACAAGGAGCAATCCTGACTCAAAAGACATAATGTCGGAAAAAGCTTCAAAAGATATTTGAATTTCCACTTCCTTTTTTTTTTTTTAAAAAAATGCTTTAGGGACCTTTGGGAATTTCTAGCAGAGGTGGGAGCAGAAATTTTTGTTTTTGATTTTATTTTTAAATCAATTGTTAATTTCCAAGATTTTGAGTTATCTCTCCTCCTACAAGATAACTGATGGCTTTAGGTGATCTGCATGAAAGTAATTGACACTCCCAACTGCCAATCATTATGGCAATGGCTGAACATGTGATTTATAATTAAAAGGTTGAACACTATTTAAAACTCAGCATGCCGTATGTGCTTCATCTGTATTTCCCAGAGAGCTCACAGCATAGTCTTAACTGGCATTATATTTATTGTTTTATTTTCTTCTCACAGCCCTTTACTAGCTACTTGGGAACAGCTCTTTTGTATTTTTTATTCATTGTATTCCCCAGAACACTGGCAATGAACTTTGTACAAGTGAAAATACCAGAAATACTTACTAAATATAAGATGAGAACAAGGGAGCTTGTACAAAAATACCCAGTCCTAGTTTGGTGAGATGACTATTGAAACTCCAGATTGAAATAAGACTTTTGACCAATTTTGTGCTTAGTTTGAGTAGTCATGATCATAATTCCCCATGTGTCATAAAATCCTATAAATGCAGTGAACAACCTCTAGCTCACCCTGGACACTTTCACACTTTTGATCACCTCTGAGTTCATTTTCATGGGTGCTTTCTACTCTCCATGACTCTTGCCTAATAAAATCCCAGATGAAACTGTGCAGGAAACCATGTCCCCTAGGCTACATCCATAGGGTATTCAGGTAGCTATTGCTTTCTTCACTTTTTGAAAAGTTCACACTCAGAATCATGGATAAAAAACAAAACAAAACAAAACTGGGCATCGGATGAGTTTCTTCAACCTCTGGTTGCTTTTGCTTTCCCTCTTCTCTCTATGAAATGGTCCCCTACTGCTGCTTAGATGGTTAGCAACTTCTTACCGAGTCCTGAATCACTTTCAAATTGGACCTCTTTAGTTCTCTTTAAAAAATTACTCCCAGACTAATTTGTCTGGAAATGTTCCAATACATGTATTAGTTGAATGATGTTAATGAATGATAACAGCTTAAGGCAATTTTTTGGCCTAAAGGAATTTGCATTTTGATAAGGGGCAATGCCCTGGCCCAAAGGAATAAATCGCTAATGTTAGAATTTAAGTCTTCAGGGGAAGTATGCAGGGTCAGAAAACCTTCCAACTCCACAATACTGGCTGCCTACTTTGGTGGTACAGGGGTCCCAATTTCCACCACACTGTCTCCCTTTATCACTAAAGTAATCAAGAAATCATTTGGATAGAAGTCCTAAATGCTGACACTGCTAACACTAAGCACAGTGCTCCAAGTCATTTTTGGATTTGGCAGTGTAGGACTGGGGTATGAGGAGGGGGAAGGAAGGGAGGGAGAAAGGCAGCAACATGGGGACTGCAAGAATTATCTCTTTAATTGGAATTATTGCAATATATTAAAGATATAAAGAATTCATGTATTCTAAATATGTCTTCTGAGATCAAAATATGTATTAGTCTAATTTTTCTATACAACTTTGGGGAAAGGGAGACTGCAAATATACAATGTTTTAAAGGGCTAGACTACTAACTATGATGTTAAAATTTAAAAATTAATCTCTCAATGATAGCTTTGTATCTTAAGTTAGTATATAACAAAGAGTACTAACTTTTACAAATGGATGCCTCAGGGTTGTTTTGCAAATTATTATTTGCTACCGCTAACAACAGTGGAATAGTAGCTCTATAGTCACAAACTTCTGAAGAAAGTCAATAATAAAAGAATTTGTTTAATAGGAGGAAATTTCAGCAGCATTTGCTGAACTCATGATTGTTTGGAATTTTAAAAAATTATTTTATTTTACTGTTTTGGAAAACCACAAATAACACACAGAACATGGTGCTGGCCTTTGATTAGGTCACACAGACCATATTACAGATGGGAGGAATAGGTTCCAGGGGGCTTAAGAGTTTATCATACATCAAATAAATCATTGCAGTGAGCTTGCAAATCCATGTTACTGCATTAACTATTTAGCTTCTTTGCTGAATTTTGATATTTAATATAAATCTCATTTTATTTGTCTTTTTAAAAGATAAGACAAATGTTTTCACAGAAAACTTGGAAGAAAGTTAAAAAATTTTAAGTGAAAAGTTAATGGTATAGCATTAGTTTTATAGATATCCTATAAGAAACAGAGGAGTGTTGAGAGTGGTTATTATTGCATGTTACCTAGGAAGGGAATTAATGTCTCTTCTATTTTTGAAATGACTACCATTTCCTAAATCATCCTTCTTTCTACTTCTCCATTTCTGTGCATGATCAACAGGTCAGACTCAGAAAATTAGACATATTGAAGACTTAGATCTGATAAAAAAATGAAGACACAAAAAGATTAAAATTATCAGAGAGTAGTTAAAAGACATGGGGATAGACATAAGATATTAGTCATATACATGTAATTGAAATTATAGTAAGAGAGACTATAGATAATTAAGAAGAAGAAATATTTAAATTAAATATTTGAATTTTTTTCCAGAACTGAATAAAGATGGGAATCTATCTGGACATAGTGGTAGGCCTGTAATCCTTGTGACTTGGGAGGCTGAGGCAGGAGGATCACGAGTTCAAAGCCAGCCTCAGCAATCCAGTGAGGTGCTAGACAACTCAGTGAGACCCTGTCTCTAAATAAAATACAAAATAGGGTCAGATGTGGGTCAAAAAGGAAGAAAAAAAGAAAAAGATGCACCAGCAAGCCTGCAAATCCCAACTACTCAGGTGGCAGAGTGAGGAGAGTCACAAGTTCAAAGCCAGTCTGGGCAACTTAGTAAGAATCTGTCTCAAAATAAAAAATAAAAAGAACTGGGGATTAGATGAGTGATAAAGCTCCCTTGGGTTCCATCCCCAGGACAAAAACAGAAACAAACAACAACAACAAAAAACCCATGAAATCACTGATAATGGAAACACATAATGTTCCAGAAGGATCCATGTGAGAAATGAACATCTAGACATACTAGCTGAGATTGCAGAACAGCACAAATTCAGAGATGGTCCTCAACATAGCTAAAGAGAAAAGAAAGCCCAGCTAAAAGAGACAAAAATTTGATCACAAAATTCCCAACACTACCAGAGAAACCCATAAGCCAATAGAACAATGTCTTCAAAGTGCTAAGGAAAAACAATTGCAACATAAATGTCAAAACTATCTTTGAAGAACTAAAAGTAGAGACATTTCCCTAAAAAAATAAATAAAAATAAATAAAATAAAATAGGAGATCTAATAAGTAATCAGTAGAGGAATATCAAAGTTATATGCTTCTTAGAAGGAAAATGATCTCAAAGGAACAGTCTAAAAATGGGGGCTGGGGCTATAGCTCAGTGGTAGAGCACTTGCCTTACACATGTGAGGCACTGGATTTGATCCTCAGCACCTCATAAAGATAAATAAATAAAGATTTTTAAAAAAGAGAGAGAGAGAACAGTCTAAAATGAAAGAAGCAATGGTAAGAAAGAACTGTCTAGTGAGTAAATAACTAAAAAGTCAACGCTATCTGTGAGATACCTAAGCACAGCATTTCTAATTTAGGAAATTTTTCAAAAAAGGTAGATCACAAGGTGAACATTAGTAGAGGGGTTATTTCCTTGTACTCCTTGTACTTTTTTTTTTTTAAGCATGGGATTAATATATTGAGTGACAATAGATTTCACTTAGCATACAGGTTAAAATTTCTAGTGCAAATGAAGATGTTAGGAAAAAAAACTTCCAGTAAAGTAGAATAACACATATAATAAGGATAAATTTTTAAAAACAAGTAAAATAAATAGATTAAAATATATGGTCAACAAATTAGTTATTTCTTTGAAGAAATTATTAAAAAGTTCCAATAATGACAGATTAAAAGAAAAAGAGAGAAGATGCAAATTTTTAAAAATTGGAACATAAATTAGACCAAAAGCACAGATATATGAGATATTTAAAATATATTAAAGGAAATTACAGCAATAATCTGGAAATGTGGACAAAATGAACAGGAACCATTCTTATCAAAATTGATTTAAAATATAGAAAAGCAAGATAGATCTGTAATTACAAAAACATTTAAATAGAAGAATGGTAAAAGACAAAAACATACATACCTTAAAAGGGAAAAGTTATACTATACTAATAATCTAATAAAATAATAATCTCACAGGAATACATTTACTAATAATCTAATAAAATAATAATCGCATATGAATACATTTAAAATTACATTAACTATCAAGGGTATACAAATAAATACTAAAATAATAACCATTTTATTGTTTTCTTCCTTGGTTAAAGAAGACAAAAAGTTTGATAATACTAAAGGTTGGTGCTGATATGGTTCAATGTTGGTGGATATTTAAGTTGGTTTAATTACCACAGAAAAAAAGGTATACTATTTTGTATAGTTGAACCTCTATAAACCTAACTCCCGGTAATTTCTCTCCTAGGTTTACATCTGAGAAATTCTTGTTCATATGCACCAAGATATGTTGCTATAATAACCAAAAAGTGAAATGCCCTTTAGCAGCAGTGTAAATAAATAAATGTGGGATGTTCACATTGGCCTATCAGGTAGTAATGAAAATGAATGGCATATAGCTAAAGGCTTAAAAGAAACCATCACAGAAAAAGCAAGTAATTAAAGCTATATGTAGAATGATTCAATTTTTATAAAGTTCAGAATCAAGGAAAACCAAAGGACATATTGTTTAGGGCTATATAGATGATATTCTTTTTCATTCTAAATAGCAAAGAAATGATAAAACAATTCTTCACAGGTGAGGAGGAGGTAAGAAGCAGGTTGGAAGAAAAGCAAATTATATACACAATAGTATAAGAATAATAATAGTATAAGAATACTTTTGGTTGGGTGGTAGTATCATGGATATTAATCATTATTATTCATAATTTTACATAGATATTTAAAATACATTTTTTGAATGTTCAAATATTCTATGATACAGAATGAAAAATAGAATTATGCAATTTCTGCAATCTTCCTTTTTTAAATGGGTCCTTATTATTTACCAAATAAGGACCCCAGTAATTAGCATAAAGTTCTAGGTGCAGCTTCTTTCTTCTATGATAGGTCATCTTTGTGCAAAGTCAAAACAGATTTCTTTACCTCATCATATGGTGCCACACCCCCATATTTTAGCTTTGCTGCTTTATTCTGTTTTACTGAATATACTTTTTTTTTTTAATGTTCTTGTGTCTTAAACTATTCCCTTAGCTTTCAATACCTTCACTTTATTGAAGATTTTCTATGAAAATCATTCTTATCTGTCAGGGTCCAGCTATTCCTCATCTTTCCTGTAAGCACTGAATTCTCCAGCTCTGTCCACCACTGCATTACTTGTATCTACACTGCAGTGTATCCTGCATCCTTCAGTAGAAAACAGCCAAGTCATCATGGTCAAGTAACTGTCTTTCATACCACAATGGACAATGACCACACTTAAAGTAACCTTGGGGCAAGTGTCTTGCTGGAAAGTAAAAGTGAAAACACTTATAGAGGAGTGACCTTCCTATAAGGACTAGATTTCAGCCCAATGGAATATACCCAAAAGAGCATAATAGTTTAAGCCGTGTTAGCAGAACCTCCTAGAGTTATTTACATTCATTATAGAGTTTTTTTTAGCCACGTCTAATCTCCTTAGTAAAGACAAATTGGAAGCATATATCAGTTCTCCACTTTTTGACATTAATACTTTGTGGCATATAATTTTCCTTATCCTATGATATACCTTCAGATAGTTTCAATAAATTCCTCAGTTGCCCTTGTCCAGCACTGAAATACTCTTTTACCAATATTATAATAGCTAGAAAGCTCTACTACATTGTTGTAATCAACTTTTGGCTCTTCATCTGGCTAAAGTAGTATGTTTTAGGAGGTTTATTTCTGTAAAGTGTGAACTTTATGGTACAAAGATGTTGCTACGTGTTTTGAATAAGGGTCCCCCATGGTGGCTTTGTAAAAGGCTTGGTCCCCAGTGTTGTACCTATGGGAGGTAGTGAGCTGGGGCCTCGTGGGAAGTCTTTAGGTCATTGGTGACATGCCCTCAAAGGGAATTACCTTACTCTGGTCTCTTCCTTTTCCCTTTTGCTTCCTGGCTGATGAGGTGGGCAGTTTTTATCTGCCATACACTCTTGTCATGATGTGGGCCTCATCACAGGCCCAAAGCAAGGATGGATTAGAACCTCTACAACTCTGAGCCATAATAAACCTTTTCTTTTATAAGTTAATTATCTCAGGTGTTTTATAGTAATAGAAAGCTGACTAGCACAGATATTTAGTTTGATATTAAAGTAGTTATTTAAAAATGGTGTACAAGGTTCAGGGGATGAAGGCAGTAAGAACTGCCTACTCTGACAGGGAGAAGTATTTTTATCACTGACATTATTTAAAATTGGGTATGCATGGTGATAATAAAATTACTTACAGTTGTTGTTGTTGTTATTATTATTATTATTATTATTATTATTATTATTATTATTAAAAAGCTCTGTAGACAATGCACCCCCTTATCTCCTGAATTTTTGATGTGCCATCTCACTTCAGAATCACCACTCACCTTGGTATTTACTTTCTGGTGTTTCTCACAAGATTGTTACAACTTTGAGGACATGAAAGAGGTCTTAATTGTCTTTGGACCTCAAAGTCTAGCATTTAGTAGATGCTTAGAAAAATGTTTGTTGAAGAAAGGAATTTAATTTGTTAGGAATTTCTTGGTGGCAAGTAATCAAACATCCAATTTACATTGACATTTATGATAAAGCAGATAAATTGACACAGGCAAGAAGCTTGCTTCAGTGACTCAACCCTGTCATCAAACACCTACTTTCCTTTTTCTTCCTTCTGGAGTGGGGTATTACCTGCATAGACACTAAAACCAGCTGCCAAAAAATCCAGGGGCTATGTAAGTCCTCATCCATGACAGAGAGTGTGAGGGAGGGTAGAAGGGAGGAGGAGGGAAGGGAGTGGGAGAGAGGGAAGGAGGGAGGGAAGGAGGGAGAGAGAGAGAGAGAGAGAGAGAGAGAGAGAGAGAGAGAGAGAGAGAGAGAGAGAGAGAGAGAGAAATACAGTTTCAGATGCATCCTCAGAAGAGCAAGGAAGATTCTTTTCCAAACCTTGTTCTGTCTTCTCAATGTTTTGCCTGGGCTAGGTTCTTATCCCTGAATCAATAACATCTAGAGTCAGGGAAGGACATACCTCCTCTCAGAGACTGAAGGAAAACTACCATTTTTATCAGATGAAGTAGGAATGGAAGTTGAGAAGCCACTGCAGTGCCAATCAAATGACTGAAGTGTAATTGGTTGTATTGTGGGGTTTTAAGATTTTGACTTGAAAGAGAGATTTTGATGACATACTGGGCAAAATCTAAGAAGTGATCCAATATCTATGAACCATTCATAAAAATTCTTTTAATTTACATATTGGTTTATTTATATTGGTGATATTTTACTTTTTAGAGTGTTTGGATAAAAGTAATTTTATCTTCTCTTTGTTGTCATTTAGAGAGGTATCCAGGAATGATACTTTTACTTAGTACTGTTTTTACTCCAATTTACCATGTGGGCCATTTCTTAATGCTTTTTCAAAATTTCAAAAAGTATTTATTATCATCCTATAATAATATTGTTTTAGTTGTCACATATAACTTGATTAAAAGGAAGTCCACAAAGGAGTTTTATTTAGTATTATATTGGATCCAAGTCAAGAATGACAATAGGATGAACCATATCTTATTATAAGGTGACTTTACTGGTGTTCAAGTGAAACATGCCTAACATTTCTGGAAAGAAATAAGCTAAGTAGTTCTGAAAATCACAGTTTATATACTTAAGTGTATGCTTCACTTTCTGGCCTGAGATTGGAAACACTGTGTACCATCTGTCCTCACTATTGCAAAAAGTGGACCACTCAGAGATGCTATTAAATTTTTTTCATAGTTCCCCTAGTAGAACTGCTTTAAAACAATGTAAAATTTAATAAAACAGGCTCTCACCATTCATGCACCCTTTCATTTCACAAATATAGATAATCCCTGCCTTGTGATGGTGGCTTGACTTAACAATTTTTCAGCTTTATGATAGTACAAAAGTGAAATGTATTCAGTGAAAATCATACTTTGAGTTTTGAGTTTTGATTTTTTCCTGGGCTAGTCATGTGCTATGAGTGTCTCTTTTGATGAACCAATACTCTGTGATGTGCTGTGTGGCTAACTATGGTGTTTTATAAGTTAGGTGTATTAAATGTCTTTTGACTTATGATATTTTCAACTCAAAATAGGTGCATTAGGGACACAGCCCCACTGCAAGTGGAAAAGAATATGCATTTATTGAAATTCTACTTTGGGCTCATCTTTGAAATTATGGAGAGTTTACAGTCTAGTTATATAGAGGCTGATAATATAAATATATGTTAGTTGGAGAGCAATACTAAGGAGAAAATAAATTAGACTGGAATCAGAGGAGAGAAAAATGCAAGATTTCTAGAAAATATGTGGTTGAAGGGAACACATGCCATTTTTCTGTACTTTTCCAAATATGGGAAATAAAGCCATCTGGACTACAGTTCTCTTGATGGCAGCTTCCAGGAAGAGTCTTTGGCCTTGGCACTATGGACAGATGTCTTCTGATTCCCATCTTCACTCATTCTCCCTAAGGCTTCCCTTCTTTGAAACAAGGAAGCTGCTACATCTTATGGCTAGATTTCTGACCTATCATCTTAGGGATTACTTAAAATTTTCATCATTATACAAAGCTATCCCAAAAGTTATACCAGAGTCACATGTGAATCATAAATTTCAAAATTACTGTTGCTTGGAAAAAACATAGGAACAACAATTCAGTTTTAAAATATGCCCACTCAATGGGGTGTAGTTTTAAGAGATAATTTTTTTTTCTTCATCACATGACTCCAATTGTTATAGCCTTGGCAGCTGAAAGGATGATAATCTTCAGCAATAGAGGAGGGATGGAACCTGGACTGAAATTAATCAGAATGAAACTGAGAAATGCAGTAGAAGGAACACCCAAAACATAGTGAGATAGACATTTCATGTCCATAAAGAAATGATTTTTATACTACTGTCTAAAACAGTCATAGATTTCAACCCAGAACTGTCATGGGAAACCTGGAAAGATATGCATGTCAGAATATGGAAGACATCAAGGATACATGGAGTTCAATGTGCAATTGTTTCTTGCTTTTAAGTACAAGTAACAGTGGTCCCACAATAGAAAGTATATGAGCAACAAGACAATCAGAAAGGAGATTATGACTTTTCTCTGAAACATCTAGCTATTCTAAAAGGTTCAGAAATCTAGAGGTATTATTTGAAATCTCAGATAGAGGTTTGAGTTGGAACCCTGTCTCTCTGAGAAGGATCCTGAAGTGTGTGTGTGTGTGTGTGTGTGTGTGTGTGTGTGTGTGTGTACGCACGTGTGCATATATTTGTGCATCTGTGTGCATGTGTTTCACACAGAAGATGCTGGTTCGTTTGAAATCAAAAGAGGAAAAAAATGGAATGCTACTATGCTGCTCTTTTTAAGGAAAATATCCCTTCATCAAAGCGAGAGATGAAAATGATGCTGCCTTTAGGGTATTTCCTGAGTGGATCCTACCTTCTAGTTGCATTCATTGTGAAAGAAGACTTTACTGCACTTAAAAAATGAATTTGATCTTTCAATTAATTTGAAATTTTCACTCATTGACCCATTCCATATATACAGTGCATGATGACATTTAACCAAGAAAGTTTCCCTGTTAATTAAGACTGTTGCCTCTCTAACTTGTTAATATTCCCTATAATTTCAATGGATTTTTGTTCCACCCAAAACATTTTTCTATGGGTTATCTCATTAGTTCTTTTCTCACAACCCTGTCATTTTAGAACTCTACCACAGGACCTGAGTGTCTGATGTTATTGTCATACATCATTCCTCAGGTCTTTCAGGTAGAAGCTTCTTGGGAAGGGAAGAGAAGAGTAAACATGGGATCTCATACTCTGAGGACACTCAGCACATCACTGTGAGGGTTTGAAATCATGAAGCATTTATGTGTCAATTTATGGTTCTCAGATCCAGGAAAGACATCTAGCTTAATCAATCATTCCATATTTAAATTTCCTTCCTAAAATTCCTGCCAGGTGTTTTTCTGGGCTGTGTAAGATATTCTACTGCTGAGTTAAGTCTGAGGCACAACTGACATCATCAAATTGTTCTGGCAGAGAACTCTTTCCATGCTCAGCTACCACGTAGCTTCTGCTGGCTCTATCTCTCAAATTCATAAGGAACATGTCGGAATCATAGACTGTCAAAGAAGCATGGAGATGGACTTTTCCAGGCTTCTTATTCACAGGTTCACCTTGCTTTCTCCATCACAGCTCCTCAAATATCTCAAGACAGGACCACGTTGAGCTTTCTCTTCTCCAGGCTCAATGTTGATGGCTCCTGAGATTCCTTTTCAGCTGAAGTGGTTGTGGACCCTTTGCCCTTTACATTGTTCTTTTCTGAGTACACTCCAGTTTATGTATATTATGCTTAAACTACAGGATCAGAACTCAACAGAATATGCAGCCCTTCCCTGATGGCAGTGATCTATTTTAATCTACTTCTTCTGAATATAATGATTTGACCAGCTATGAATTCAATGAATGCTGATTAAGAGCTCAGGCTCTGCAGTCAGAAACATCTGGATTTGAAGCTGAGCTCTTTTTAGTGATGTGACACAAGATAATTAACAAACCTCATTAAGCCACGGTTTCCTCATCCTTTCAATAGAGATTAAACAAAATCTACCTCAAATAACCTACTAGAAGTAAAGTTCTTGGCACAATGCCTCCACATAGAATAAATACTCAATGAAGGGAAGTTTCTGTACCTCCCTACTTTCTTTACCTCCTTAAAACTGGCATAGAAAGAGGTAGGAAAATCTAAAGAGTTAATCAAGAAATATTTTTTTGTGAAAAAAAATAATCCTCAGTGCTTGGAAACAGAGTTTCAACAAAGAAAAGAATAGGCATCATTAATTGCTCCTGTAAAAGGAATTGATTATAATGAGTTAAGTGGTTTAATTCTGTCGAGAGACCTAACATCTGGAGTTTGTTCTAGCTGAGTTCTTGAAATCTTTTGAATTTATTAATCCAGTTCAAGAGCAATCTAATTCTGCATGAACAACAGTGTCAACTAGATTGCTGGCTTGTAAGTTTAGAATGTGATCTCCTTTCCCCAACCATCACCATCTAGAATCCCTAGTGCATACTGGAGAGTCCTACCTATGCTGTAGTTAAGACATAATGTTAAGGAATACTTTTCAGATATGGGGAGTTATCTCTTGACATAATCATCTCAGTATTTGGGCCACAATGACATACTAGTCATGAAAGAATCAATTTTCATTATAGTATATGTAAGGACCCAGTTTTCTTAAATATAGTAATAATATTTTTGCTGTTAAATTTCCATTTGAATGTCTCAAGTGCCATGCTAATATACTGAAAAGCATATGCATTTGGGCTTGGCACAGCAGAATCTGAAGTCAGTTGGCTGTGGTTTAAATCCCAGAGGTTTCATTCACTGGCTTTGTGACTCAGACACTTTATTTTCGTCTATGCTATCTTTTTGCCTTTCATCAGTAAATTAGAGATAATATTACTTATATTAGCGAGTTACTGTAAATGAGATAATGTATATTAAATGCTAAGTACAGGGTCTGGTTTAGTAAATATTAGTCTTCCTTCTTCTTATGTGATGGGTTCATTCATGGATAACTCTACCACTTACTGGGTTACCCTTAGCAGGTTATTTATTTAATCTTCTTGAAACTATTTTTCTACTGTTTTGAAAGGTATGTTTATATGTGCTTCATAGGAAAATTGTAAGTTTAATATATATACACACTTGGGACAGAGTAGGGCCAAATGAATCATCATGCTTTCTTCTTTTCCTCTTCCTCCAATCCCTTTCCGAGTGTTTACTGATATCTGTCTAAATCCATAGGAATATATGTAGAAGACATGCATGTTTCCCTATTTTTGTACAACTGGCTTTGAGCCCATTGAAAATGTTTCTTAAATATTATGCTACACATCATCAAACATAAGCAGTCTTGCTAAGACAGCAAGGAAGCATAGAAATAGATTAGAATTCACATGCTCATTGCTTTGGCTTCACGGCTGGCCCATTGAGATGTTTAGCTTCTGTAGGAGCAGGAGGTCTCTAAACAGTCTACCAGAATTTCATCTTGCCAAATGCTGGAGTTAGCAGGGACCTAGGAAATATATTAAAAAGGCTTGACTCCCAGAATTTATTGGCAAGTCCAAAGTAATAAAAAAGCAAAATTTGATATAACCAGGGGCTCTTCACACTATCATTTTTCACCTTTGCCACCTCCTCTCTAGCTGGCCTCAGCTATTTCTTAATGTGGTTTTGGAAATCGGAAGGGGGATTTAATGCCTTACTTGAGCATGCTTTCACTTGGCACAGGCTGATTTATATTTAAGATTGTATTCCTTCCTCCAGAGACAGTTGGAATATTGTTGAAGTGATTGTTTCAAAATATAAAACCATGTGTAAATTCAGTTACTTGGACAGGGAGTGAGATACTGGCAGCACAACCAGAAAGGGAAGAAAAATAAAAATACTGAACATATTAAAAATAAGAGAAAGGCAGGAAAATGGAAATTATGAATGGGGTATTTGAAATCCGTCAGAAATCAAAGATAGATAGAAGACCAAATAGATGAGAAAAACTGTAAGAATAAAAGAAAGGATATGGGAAAAATAAGTCACATGACTTGAAGCATCTCTCTTTCTCTCTCTCTCTCTCTCTCTCTCTCTCTCTCTCCCTCCCTCCCTCCCTCCCTCCCTCCCTCTTGTTAATATAATCTATTTTATTTAAAAGAAAAGCAGTCGAGGAATGATATCTGTGGAACTGGTGGTTAGCAAGAAAGACATTTTGAAATAGAAGCTTTCAAATTTATTTTCAGTTCTTTCAGATGCATATTTAAGAACTTTAAAAAGTTACCATGTGGCTGTTGAAACTGCCAGCACCTCCTTGGGTGCTCTCAGAAATCAATGGATCATGGTGCTGATTTCATGGCCAAGAATTCATATAGTGTGTGGAACTCTTTCTCATATCATTTGTTTTTTTGCTGTCGTAGTCTCTGAAGTGTTCCTGTACATACAAGCCATGTCCACAGCTACTGAAAATTTGCTATTGCCTTAAAGCAATAATGTCCTGGAAATTGCTTTAACTTGATGTTACTGTAGCAGCCACAAGCAAACAAACTTATAAACTGGTAGCAAATGAGACAAAGGACCACTGTCACTTTCTTCTGTCTTTACATTATGGTTTGGGTGAAGGGTGAATGGACCAACATATGTTTACTTCCTTACTGATTTGTTCTAAAATATATGACTAGGCTTTTTTTTTTCTCCAGAACACTCCCTGGACTCATGTTTCTGTAACTTTATAGCAACCAATAGTTTTTAGAAACCTGTAAATAGGACTCTCAGATGTCAACAAACACATTAGTTCAATGTCCTGCCTATGCACAGAGAAAGTGATATATTGCTTAGGGACTGAGCAGCCTGGGATCTATCTGCACTCTGATTCACCTTAAATTCATACTGCCTGCTTCTTACTTTCCTGCCTTTGAAAACTGGGTAATATGAGTTATGTAAAATCAGGAGATGGAAAAATGCCTGCTACTCTCAAATGAGAGTACTGTATTACAGGCCTTCACCTAGCACCTTGCAGGGTGACAGGATATCATGGATCTTGTCAATTATCTCAGAGGATTTCAAGAACACTACAGTCTGAGGAAGCATCCACACCAGTCTCATCTGTGAAAACCTGAGTCAGAGATTAACAATGGTTCTAAAGAATCTTCCATGATAAGTTCAATGCTCCCATGCTGTTAAAGAGTTTTCATGAGGACCACCAACAACTAACCTTGCATTCTTATCAGTCACCTGGAATCTCTTTGTGCCTCTGCTGTTAGTCTGTAAAAAGGAGATGGTATGTCTGACAGAATTGCTGCAGCATTCAAACTGTATTCAACTGCATTGGTGTTAGAAAGTTAGGAGCCACTTAAATCAAGAGTTAGGTACTGTGAAAGTAAAGAGCACACTAGAACCAAACATCCTGGGTGAGAAACACCAGGGTGTCATCAACAATGTAGGTGAATGTGTGGGTGCTATAGGCTCCCCTCATGTCCTTGACTCCAGAGATTCTGCTAATAAGAAAATCAGGTTCTCTTCCCACTCTCACCAATAACTCTACTAAAACTGCCCTCTCAGAGGTCACAGATAAAACCCCTCGGGGCAAGACTCTGCAGATTGTTTTAGTCTATCTGCCACTTCCCAGCTGTGTGAAATCGACTTGCCTCACTTTCTTTACGTGCAAAATGGGAATAAAGACACTTCTGTCTCATAGAATACTGTGAGGATTTAAGAAGGTAACATCTAAAGAATTTGCACCATCCCTGACACACAGTAAACACTCAAGAAGTGTTAGTTGTTAATATAATCATCCTAAGTCTACAAAAGAATATTTTTTACTATTTCCTTTTTCTTCCATTAATTATGTTAAAGAGAGTATAAAAATTACAGGCATAAGAAAAATGTGTCACAGTAGATTGGGTAGAGAGATATGATGGGAGGGGAGGGGAGGGGAGGGGGGATAGGGAGGGCAGCAGAATACAACAGACACGAGGATTGCTGTATGTATATTTGTGGCTGTATAACCAATGTGATCCTGCAATCTGTACACGTGAAAAAATGAGAATTCATACACCATTTGAATCAAATGTATGATATATCAAGATCATTGTGTTGTCTTGAGCAACTAATAAAAAAAATAAAGAGTATACATACATTTTTCTACTTATACAAAGTAAACAACCAAATCAGCAGATTCATTTGCCTCCCCCACCTCCATTCAATGACAGATTTCCCACCAGGTTGACCATGGCTGAAGCCTTATGCATGGACACCAGGACTTAACTATGGAAGCAGATTTTCTGCCAAAGTTACTGATAGGCCACAGTCAGATTCAGATTCAGCAGTTTCCATCCTCAAGCTTATTTCCAGGTGAAGCTAAATCCCTGCCAATGGTATATCTGACTGCATGTTGGCTCCAGTGATGACTTAATTCTGGCCATCTGCTAAAAGTTTAAAAATGTAATTGTCTGGAGTAAGCACTGTGAATCCAAATAGGTTCAACTCCTAATCAAGTGCGCATCTCACACTTGTATTGTTTTTTCAATATGGTGCCCCCAAATGAGGAAATCTGACAGAAAGTCTTAATATAATATCTTGTAGTATCAATAAAGCTTATCCACATGTCCAATTTACAATTTTATGCTTTTTAATGTGTTCTAATTTTGGCTACATTGGCTGTATGGAGTGAGTTTACAGAAATATTCAGATCATAAGACATCTGTTCTAATTAAAGGCATTTGAATTTGTTTTATTGCAATGGCATTAGATTTGACATTGAGCTTAGAGATTTCATTCTGGCCATATTCCTAGAGAAATGCAACAGACACCGCCATACTGTGTATAAAATGTTGCCTGTTGAAATGAGTCTTAACACAAGTGTTTCACCAAAGCACTGTAAATCAAAAGCAAAGTAAAAATCTGTCTGGTAAAGTCTAGGGGCTGATGAAGGAGAAAAATAAAGTCTTGCAGGAAGACAATTAATAGTTGGGGCAAGCGAGTCTGAAAACAAATGCACCCAGGTGCAGAGAGCCATCAAGAGCCATGCTCTGTCTCTAAGAGATTATTCCATGATCCAGTCTATCAGCAGAAAAGAAGATGGAGCAGAAAAAAGAGGTACCTTCAGATAAAGCCTCTGATTTTAAATTACAGAGTGTAAATGGGAGATGGCTGTAGTGAAAAGCGGTTTCTTTTATGCACAGACAGTGTGCTCAAACAGCCCAGAGAAATAACCAAATGAATTCAGGCATATTGAAGAAGAAGACATTGAGAAAGATGGAGTGGTAATAATACTGTAAAACAACAACAACAAAAAATGAACAGTTAAACACCCTCATCTGAAACAGCAGCGACCCACACCAGGCTGAAAATGAGTAACTGTGACTCTGTACAGTGAGAGAATGGTTCAAATACAGAAAATAAGAAAGAGTGCCTGGTTAGCCTTGGACTCTGTTGTGCAGAAGAGATGGATCTTCTAAAAACAAAGTGTTCAGATAAATAGTCCAGTACCCATAGCAGCTGCTCAATACATATTTGAGGTGAGTAATGTCAATAGAACACTAGCTGAAATTTACTGACTACAAATTAGGTGCTGATTTCTGAAACTTATTTAATAATTTCACAAACAGAAAAGCCAAACTTCAGGGAGATTAACTATTTCCTAAGATAATGCAATTAGTCAATGTGCAGAAGAAATTCTACTTAAGGTTGAATATAAAACCAGCTCTATTTTTTTTTTTTTGTAGTGGTGGTGGGGATTGAACCCAGGGCTTCTGTATGTGATGCAAGTGCTCTACCAACTGAGCTATATCCCCAGCCCAAACCATCTTAATTGCAATGGTTCAGTGGTTAATAGCATACTCAATGGAACCACATGTGCTGGGTTTAAGTCCCTACCACTTACATGCTGTAGTGACTTGCATGATCTCTTACAACTTTGATTCCTCATCTATAATATTAGTACTTTCTTTATACGTTTGTTATTAGATTAATTCAGCTAGTACTTGGAAAGCACTTCATAATGAGTAATATGCACCATAACACTTAATAAATGACAGTCATTTGCATCTTTTAAAACACCTGCCACTGTTTTGTGTGTCTTGCTTTCATGCAGACAAAAACATGAAAAAAGTATTTCTGACCAAAATCTATGGTCCAAATAGCCTTCTAGACATTGAGATTTGTCTCTTTTCCATTAAATAATAATTATATTTTCTGTCTATAACTTCTTGTGTGCAAATCAATGGTCAAGAAAGGAGGCATCATTGGGTTGTATAACGGCCATAGACTTTGGAGACAGATAACCAGTTTCAGTCTCCATTACTTGTAGTTGTGCAGTCTTTGACAAACCAATTAGTGTGTGTGTGTGTGTGGGGGGGTGTGTGCATGTGTGCATGTATGTGTGCAAGAGAGAGAGAGAGAGAGAGAGAGAGAGAGAGAGAGAGAGAGAGTGTGTGTGTGTGTGTGTCTGGGGATACAACCCATAGTCTCGGTAAAGAATGTTCCTAATAATACCTCCTTTCAGGAGATGATATGTTTGAGAATATTTTGTAAATTGTAAAGCACTATAAAAATATTAGTTACTATGCTAACACAGTGAAAAGGTTTGAACGCAGTAAGAAAACAACACATTGCTGGTGAAGTTTGGAGAGCTTTCTAATTTGGGAGTTGTTGTAGACACCACTAGGAATTGAGACACCACAGTGTACTATATTTAGTTTAAAGCAAACACACACATAAAAAATGAAATGCAGTTCAACTTTGTAAAAAACATAATTTGCTATACATGAGGAAAGGACTCTGAATTAGATTCAGGAAACCTAGAGAGCAACATTATGGATGAGTGACCCAGTGGTTATAGCAAGTCAGAAAATAGAGGGGAGTTTTTACAATTTCATGCAGCATTTTAAAAGGGCAGTTCTATTTTAAGCTTTTATAAAGAGACAATGGACTCTTTTCTTCCTTTGGAGTTGGGACAATGCTTGCTGAGCCCCCTTCTGGGCCCTGCAGGTCAGCTGTGAGGCCAGGATGCCTCTTCCACCACACACACCATCTCTTGCACTTTATCTACCAGGGATAAATGAGTCTAATTGGAGGGGGAAGACCTAGGGAGGGCAGGGACTTGCAGCCTTGCAGTCAACACAATGCCTCTTAGCTCTTTTTTTGTGCCTTTATCAGGGGTTTTGGCCATTTCACCTCGGTACATGACTCTTTTGGCTCTGCTTGAATCTAAGTATACAGAGAGAAGGTAGGAAAGAAGTGATCACTGGGGATATATTAGAAAGGGTAGAAGAATACATTGATTTATAGAATGGAATGATACAATTTGAAAAGGCAACATGTTGAAGAATAAACCCAGGCTTCATTTATTAAAGATTTAAATAAAAATCTTAAATAATAGGAAAAGGAAGAAACAGGTCAAATAGATAGATATGCTTTTCTCTCAACAGGTCCCGGCCTGTGTGTGAACCTCTATGTGTCAATCTGGACATAGTTCCAGGCTGTGACCTTTCTCCTATGCTTGTGAACACTTGGTCTCAGAGCTGGTGTTTCAGGAGCCAATATGCTGCCTTCACTTTCCCTAATTGCCTAATAATATCCTATTTGAACCTGCTCTTTAACAGAAGAGGATGGGTACTGTTAAGTGCATTAAATTACATAGGGTGATCAGGTGAATCCTTAGGGTTAATTAACAATTAGATATTATTTGACTTCCACCATCCTCCATCATTCTTGTTAGTACCTTTCCTCACCTGCCCACTCAACAAGCTCATCTGCTAGTGAATCTTAGGTGACTGTTTGATGGGCAAGGCTGCATTTCACTTATACTTACTCCCTCATGGTCCAGGTCTTTCCTATAACCTTCATTCCACACAACTCACCAGGGCCATTCTTTGCCAGGTCATTCTGATGCAATGAAATAGACAAGTGTATATAGGTAAGGTGGGGTTTTTTTTGTTGTTGTTGTTGTTGGTTTTTTGTTTTGTTTTGTTCTGTTTTTTTTTCCCTGCTGTGACTAAAGGACCTGACAAGAACAATTAGAGGAGAAAAAGTCTATTTGGGGACTCATGATTTCAAAGGCCTTAGACCATAGATGGCAGATTCCAGGTGAGGCAGAACATCATGGCAGAAGAGTGTGATGGAGAAAAGCAGCTGCAAGCATAGAACCCAGGAAACAGAGAAGAGAGTTCTGCTGAACAAGCACAGAATATAAATCCCAAAGGTATGCCCCCAAAGACCTACTTCCTCCAGCCACATCCTACCTGCCTAAAGTGACCCCTCAGTTAATTCCTAAAAAGAGATTAATTCACTGGTTGAGTTAAGGCTCTCATAACCCAATCATTTAATCTCTAAACCTTCTTGCATTGTCTCACTCATGAGTTCTTGGGGGAACATCTAACATCTAAATGTTCCTAATTGATAATGACTTAATAGGCTACCCAATCTATTCCAACAACAAAAAATATTGTTGGCAAGTTAAAATAAGAGCTAAGAAGAAAACAAACCAGAAATTGAGATTTTAAAAATGCATTATTAGTATTTACATATCAATCCAAGATATCTCCCAAGTTCATATTAAGTTGTCTTCTGAAATAAATATTAAAATATGTGAATAATATTTCATATGAAAGTACATATTGCAAACTCCAGTTAAAGAAATATTGGAAACAGACTTCATGTTTGATTAAAAAAAGGTACTGGGCTGGGGATGTGGCTCAAGCGGGTAGCACGCTCGCCTGGCATGTGCGGGGCGCTGGGTTGGATCCTCAGCACCACAAAAAAATAAAATAAAGATGTTGTGTCCACCGAAAACTAAAAAATAAATATTAAAAAATTCTCTCTCTCTCTCTCTCTCTAATCAAATAATGTGTAGCCATTAACTATGACATTATAAAAGACATTATATAGAAATAACTACATCATCTTAAGTCTGAGATCCACATAGCTTTTATTTTCACATTTCTGATGTTGGAAGATATCTCTTACCTACCTACAAAAAATTTAACAGTTATTAAGTAGATAAGTCAGTTGTGATCTAAGGTGTTTGCATGAGCCGTGTAGTTGTGTGTAGAGAAAGATTTCTGTTTATCTGTGTGTCACTTAGTTATTTGAAATGATACAACTGTATATGTTGAATTTTCATCCAAGTTTGTACATCTGATTATCAACTTAATTATCTTTTTATTTTTAATGTTTTTTAGTTTTAGTTGGACATAGTATCTTTATTTTATTTATTTACTTTTATGTAGTGCTGACAATCGAACCCAGCACCCTGCACATGCTAGGCAAGAGTTATACTGCTGAGCCACAAACCCAACCCATCAACTTAATTATCTTAACATACACTTTCATACAGCTTTGACTTGGAAAATGTTGTGTATACAGAAGCTTAATGCAATTAAAGGCAGCAGAAACAGTCAAATCTCCAGGAATAGATTACAGGAGTTTCAAAGCCAGGAGAAGCTAATGTGACTGATTAAGATAAAAGGATGGGCTCTCACTTCAGGCACCAACATATCAAACATTTCTGACTGACTTTGAAGAGGAGCTGTTTAACTTTCATCCATTTGTAATACAATGAAGCAGAAAACAAAACTGAATCTAGTCAATGAAAAAAAAAAAACTTCCTATGAGGTCTTTGGGAAGCTTTGATTTCCCTCAAAATTTTAAAACTAACCCTGAAGAGAAAATATCTAGAAAAAAAAAAACATGTGTTATGAGAAGTGACAAGGAGAGGAATTTTGCCCCAGGATGGAACATACTCAGCATCTAACCCATTCCTGATGTAGATGATTTAGATGAGAAATCTGTATTATTGGAGACTTCTGAGATAACGGTATTTAGATGAGACTTTCAGATGAGATTTAAATGGATCTTGAATTGATGCCGTAATAGGTTGAGATTTGGGGGTATGCCAGAATGGTGTAAATGTATTTTGCACGTGAGTGGATGTGATCTTTGGAGACAGAGGATGGACTGCAGTTGGCTGGAAGACATGTTCCTTCCTAAAGTATATTTTCTAATTCCCAGAGCTGTGTACTATGACTTTATATGGCAAACAATATGAGTAAGGGAAGGACCTGAGAGGGTGTGATTATCCTGTGTTACTACTAGCTGGTGGGTCAAGGAAGTGCTTAACCCAGAATTTGTTCTTGGAGCTCTGGAAATTTGAAATTAGAAGGGACTGATGATTGAATAAAACCAGAAAATGAACTCTAAACATGTAAAAAAAAAAAGCTAATGGAGATAACTACATCTGGCTCTCAAAGGACGAAGCTTAAACCCATCACTTGTGAAACTTTCCTTCATCCTGGCCATGGGGCATTATGGCATTAATGGTATTTCTCAGCTCAAACAATGTTAAAAGATTCCTTGTGCTGGTCAATGAGCTTCTGACCTAGAGCAAGTGGTTCTGATTCAATTGCCTGTCACCTGGTACAGAGAAAGGGGTTAGAGGTTTTTTTATGACATAGCTTTATACCTGCACTCCATCATTTCCTATCCATGGTCAAACATGAATGAACATGCATCAAAATGCAAAAGTGCTCAAATCAAAGAGATAGTAAAAGTCAAATGCCGTGTGTTGTTCACATGTAAATATTCATGAAATTAAGGATGCCTCAGGTTCTTTGAGACTATTCTTTAAGGAAGAATGTACTAGGTGAAATGAGACAGGCTTCAGTACGAGACTGCTTGTGCTATAATACTAGTTGTGTTAAATTGGACTGACTATTAACTTCTTTGAGCCTTGGTTCTCTCAACTGAAAACTGGAGATAATAATATTGATCTGATGGGGACATTGTGAATATTAATTAGACAAAGTTTCTAAACCCAGTGTTTAATCCAGTGCCCTATGTGAATTTAGTCACTATTGTTCTCTGATGCCACATTCTCAAATGGAAGTTTAGTCACATTGCAAGTCCAAAAAGAGCTGCTTTGGGGAAGGGCGGGAATTCATTCATCTTTAAATCATGTTTGCTAGTTACTCTTAGATTCATTCTTGGCCACTGTTATGTATTAAGCAGGGCTGTATGCCTAGACCAGTGGAATCTAGTCCAGGAATAGAAGCAGGTAGGCAGGTTCTTGACAAAGATGAAGCTAATACAATACAGGAGAGGAATAGATAGAAGGTAGGGCTGGCAATATTAACCTGCAGCGAAAAATTTCTGGGCATAAGAAACATAAGCCCCATTTCAAGAAATAATCATAGCAAGAATCACAAAAATGCTTGGTATTCGAGAAATATTTGGAAGAAAAGCAAACCTAAACTTGCAAGGCAGTTTGAAAAGTGAGTACCTAAGATAAGGACCATGGACAGCGCCACAGAAACCCATTTCTTCCTTCCAGAACAGACAGCAACTCAAAACTGATTTTATGCAGGAGGTGCTATAAAGGTGCTGACAGGACCAAAATTGATTAAGGCTTACTTGATCCTCAATACCTAAGGAAATTTTACCCATTGGATATTTCCAAACAGCTCAGGAATGGCATAATATCTGAACAGAACTGTTTTAAATTCTTTCTCCTAGTAGAGAAGGAAGTCTATTGTGTGACCTTCATTGGTTTTACTTGGTGTTGATCTTCATTCTTAGAGTGTCTCAAATAATTCACAGTTCTGTCAGGAAAGTCCTCATCTCCCTCAACATGACTCTGATATTGAGAATTAGGGTTAGTGTGGTCAACTGTGGAATGTTTCAAACAGGTTAAGTTGTGATTATGGGAGAGAGTTCTGAGTATGTTTTCCTAAAGCCATATTCATCCAGTTCAGTAGATTGTCTAACTCCACTGATGTTCTGTGTCCACAAAGGAGTGGATATGAATTTTGACATTCTTTCCATGTATGCTTTTAGTCCTTCTTAACTAGAAAATCTTAGGATCAGATACAAATTTTTATTATAAAAAATAAAGTAATTTGGAGTATTTGGTTGAAAATTATTATTTCAATGATGCCAGAGATAAACAATATATCCCTGAGGAAAAAGAACTATAAAAGTATATAGAGCCTGAAATCATCCAAGCATTTCCAAGACCACCAAATATTGAGGTGTTACTGAGAAGGGGATAAGAGAACCCTAGCAGTACACTTGTACACTGCTGGTGGGACTGCAAATTGGTAAGGCCAATTTGGAAAGCAGTATGGAGATACCTGGGAAAGCTGGGAATGGATCTACCATTTGACCCAGCTATTGCCCTCCTCGTACTATTCCCTGAGGATCTTAAAAGAGCGTACTATAGGGATACTGCCACATCAATAATCATAGCGGCACAATTCACAATAGCTAGAATGTGGAACCAACCTAGATGCCCTTCAATAGATGAATGGATAAAAAAAAATGTGGCATCTATACACAATGGAGTACTACACAGCAATAAAAAATGACAAAATCATAGAATTTGCAGGGAAATGGATGGCATTAGAGCAGATTATGCTAAGCGAAGCTAGCCAATCCTTAAAAAAAACAAATACCAAATGTCTTCTTTGATATAAAGAGAGCAACTAAGAACAGAACAGGGAGGAAGAGCATGAGGAAAAGATTAACATTAAACAAAGACGAGTGGGGGGAGAGAAAGGGAGAGAGAAGGGAAAGCATATGGAAATGGTAGGAGACCCTCAATGTTACACAAAATTACATAGAAGAGGATGTGAGGGGAAAGGGGGGGGAAACAAGGGAGATAATTGAACAACAGCAGATGAGGTAGAGAGGGATGATGGGAGGGGAGAGGAGGGGGGATAGTAAGGGATAGGAAAGGTAGCAGAATACAACAGTCACTAATATGCCATTATGTAAAAATGTGAGTGTGTAACCGATGTGATTCTGCAATTTGTATTTGGGATAAAATGGGAGTTCATAACCCAATTGAGTCAAATGTATGAAAGATGATATATCATGAGCTCTGTAATGTTTTGAATAACCAACAACAACAACAACAACAACAACAACAACAACAACAAAATATATATATATATATATATATATATATATATATATATAAAGAGAACCCTAGCAATGTGCTTTGTTGCAAAGAACCATGATGACTTAGAACTAGGGATCCTGTCAGGTCTGTTGGGCTGGGAATTGATAGATATACAGCTTTACATAAATGAGTTTGAATTGACAGTTGTCCTCCAAGTTTTAAGACTTCTAGAGGACAAAATACAGGGGTTCACACAGTTCAGAATGTCTGAAGAGCAGCACATCAGAATATAGGAGAGTTGTTGCGTAAGATATGCCTGCTCAGATACACAGGCTTTGGGTTATAGAAACCACTGTGAAAAAATGTGGCTGAGAAGCTTGTGTATTCTTCTGGGTAAAGGGTTCTCGTTTTCACTTCTGAGTAATGAATTGAGACTTCTCAGTGGTCATGTATTCCAACCACTGAAAGGAATAAAGCCTTGTATTTTCTGGAACAGTGATTCTCAAAGTGTGGCCCTTGGACCCTTGTGAGTCAATGATATTACTTTAGGAGGTTCACAATTTTCTGCCCTTTTCCAATTGTATGTCTTCACAAGTTCTACATTTCTACTTACACTTCAACCAAAGCAATGGATCACAACAGAGTGGTTACAAAAAAGGCTATGAGAATCCAGCTGTTTTCTAATGGGTCAGGTAGTAAAGAGATTGGCAAACGTATAGGTAATGCCATCTACTCCCTAATTTGTTTTGGAAAATGTAGTCATGTTCTTTTCAAAAAGATGCCACTCATTTAAATATATAGTTAATTGCTTCTTAAAATTAAATAAGTTTAACTCTTAGTTTTAATTCTGAATATGGTAAATACTGATAAATATAACCCACATAATAAAAAGCTCTTTGGGGTGGCCATGGTGATGCCTGTGATCCCAGGGATTCTGGAGGTTGAAGCAGAAGGATCACAAGTTCAAGGCCAGCCTCAGCAACTTACCAAGATTCTGTCTCAACATAAAAAAAGAAAAAGGGCTGGTTAGAGTACTTTTCAGTGGTAGAGCACCCCTGGATTCAATCCCCAGGATTGGGGTAAAGAAAAGCTCTGAAGAGTCTTTAAAATTTTTAAGAGTATAAAGGGTTCAGAGATCAAAATTTTGTGAACCATGATTATAGTGGTATCAGAATTCACGTTTCTTTGAATAAGTAACTAACCCTTAAATAACAAAGTAAAAGTGAACGAAATCACTTGGTTTCTGAGTTCTTAGGAGATATTAAGTTGTATGGAAGATGTAGGGGTGGCTCTTCAGATATTTAGATTTTTTTCACTTAATTTGATAAGGGCTGATCCATCTGGCATGTGAAGTTTCCCTTTCAGGGTTCTGTATTCCCCCTTGGGTTGGATTTTAGCTTTGGAGTAAGCCTTGACAAAGAATATGAATGGCTCTGTCACTATTCACCTACATTTCAGCCTCTAGAATAACCCAATGATCTAAGAAACTGTCCTGCAATAGACATGATTGAATCAAAGGAAGAAAAAATTAAGAGAAATGCAAGGAAAATCTCTCTATTGATATTGATGTGAAATATTACATTTTGAAATATTATCTCTATGTAAGTGGTTTAACTTTCATCACTTAGATATATCAAATGTAAAAATAGTTCTCAGTATTTCACAGGAGTGCAATTTTTAGGAAACAGTAAACAATACCATTAAGCTTTATCTTTGGAGCAAGCAGATTTATGAGTATAGACCAACCTCAGTCAACAAGGCCAATTGAAATGAAATCCAAAATAAATATAGTATGGTGATACTATAAATAGTATAGCTAGAACACTATAGTAACATATAGTAACATGGTAATACTTTCATATAAAACGTTAAAGGAAATGAAATCTTAATGTTTTGAAGCATATGTTGTATAGCCAGCTACTACATAGTTAAATATTTTAAAATATATGAATTACTGGATTTACTTAATAAAAGGAAAACTTGGGTTTGAGATTTTGAGCAAGTCATGTAGTCTCTCTCTTTTTAAATTTTTACATCTCCTAAATTAAGACATTACATCAATTATCTCCAGGCCTAACATTCATTCCTACGCAAGCCATAAGCAGAGTAGGTTTCTTGGGTATAGTCTATTCTCTCATGTAGTTTAAATTTGTCTCCTGCTGGGTTATAATTATTTTTGTTTACACTGTGAACTAAATTTGTTATGAAGTTCAAAAGCAATAGGTGTCACAACCTTAAATGGATAATCCAAAATAGGGAATAGTAATACCAAGCAAATGACATTTTACAGAGGACGTTAAGACAATCTTCAAAGAAAAATTTTCTTTGCTATGATTTAGATGTAAGGTGTCTCCCAAAAGCTCACGTGTGAGCCAATGCAAGATTCAGAGATGAAATAATTAGATTATGACATCTTTAACCTAAAAGATGGATTGATCCACTGATAGGGATTAAGTGGGATGATAAGGATGGTAAATGTAAGCAGATAGGAAGTATCTCAAAGAAGTAGATCAGAGAAGTAGAAGGTATGCGTTTGGGTTTTATATTTTGTCCTTGGTGAGCAGATATTTCTCTCTTTCTGCTTCCTGATTGCCAAGTCCTAAGCTGCTTTTCTCTATCATGCCCTTCAGCCATGATGTTCCGCCCCACCTCAGGGACAGAGGTATAGAGTTGGCTGATCATAGACTGAACCTTGGAAACTATGAGACAAAACACACTTTCCTCCTTTAATTGTTCTTGTTGGGTCTTTCGGTCACAGTAATGCAAATGTTGACTAAAACATAGTATTTTAAACAGAATAGAATTTTGTTCCTTAAGGATTTAGATTTTTAAAAATACAATAATTTTGGATTCACTTGCCCTTGAGTATTCTTTGTCCTTTATACTTCTAAAAGTTTATTGTATTGCAGGGGTACATGCCTGTAATTCCGAGAACTCTGGAGACTGAGGCAGGAGGATCACAAGTTCAAAGTCAGCAATTTAGTGAGGCCCTAAACAACTTAGTGAGCTCCCATCTCAAAATAAAAAAAATACAAAGAGCTGGGGATGTGGCTCAGGACTAAAGTGCCCCTGAGTTCAATCCCTGCTATAAAAAAAAATGTACATATGTATTATTTTAATTAAACATGTTTGTGGGTTCTAAGTAATGAGCAAATCAGGGTCATTAACCATTTCCATCTACTTAAACAGTTTCTTAAAAGTCCTTTACTTTTTTTTTTTTTTTTTTGCTGGGTTACCTTGGAAGTGGTGGAAGTGGAGTGGAGACAGAATGAAAAGAAGAAATCATTCTTGGACCAATTCATTTTTTCCCTCTGGTTCACTAAAGCTTGTGCCATTTGATTTGGGAATTTTAGTTTTCACTATTTCTGATTTTTGTCCAGTTCTAAACAACCCTGTCCAACAGCACATGATTCCCAAGGCATTGGAATAAAAATCTTATCAAAGACTATGCTAATTCAAAGCCATCAGCTTACAGCTTGTCTACCACACCACTGCATTTTAAGTAACCAATTATTATGTAAAATTCTGGCTTGTGGCATTAAGGATATGCAGGAGTCATGAACTCTGTATGATTATAAAAAACTTGAATCTTCATTAAAAGGACATAGAAAGTTAATTAAAAGATAATTAAAAGGAATGAGGATTTTTGGATATCTGATATTTTCTACTTATCCTTTATATCTGCAAAGCTGAAAATTGTGGTCAATGTCAGGTCAAAGACACGAAAGTCTTTCTCTTGAGGTATTTTCATCCTCTTGACTTTGTTTGAGAAGAGGAGTCAATTGTTTGTATAACATAATCTACTCACATCATATCAAAGAAGGAAGGAGCATTCAGTCTGAAATGTACTGCACAGATTCATTAACTTCAGAATGTCCGATAGGAAATTCTCTGCTACAAGGTATCTATATTTATATTATAGTACATTTAGACTGTAGCCTGCATTAGAGCTATACTAAGATTCCGAGTAAATAAGAACTGGTACTACAATTAATTTGAGAAGACTAATTAGTTGACTTTATCCCTTAACACAAAACATTTATTTTTCAACAAAAGCAACCAAAAGTGAACAGTGCAGTCAAAGGTAATATTTTTGAAAAAAAAAATCAAGATGAATAAAAAACAGTTTACACTAGAGAATATTTATCATTAGAAAAAGGTTGAGGCCAAATAAGCTCATTCCCAAAGAGGTCAGCTGTTGATAAGTAAATGATGGCACTATTAAGGCAAATGCCAGTCCGTGACATCTCTCAACCTCTGCTTTCCTACAGGAGCAGGTTTCTTCCTCGACAGGACCAGTCCTGCTCAGGTTCAGAGCCACTGCTGCCTGATGGTAGTGTGTAGGAGCTCTAGACAGCTGTGAATCCCTGAGACACGGCAGCCACAGCCGTGCCCCTGAGATTCTACCTTGGTTTCTTCTTCTCTCCTGAGCTGTATCTGTCTTGTTCTGGGACCTGGACTTAGGCTCTGTCACTTTACACATTTTCCCCAATTTCTTCCTCCCTTCCTCATTTTGAGGTCTAGTTCTTGTCCTAACAATTTGTAGCTGCTGCCTGGTTCTTGTTCCCTTAAGTTGCTCATCCACAAAACATAATACTGCTACGCTTCTCTCAAGATATATCTGCCGTTCTGTGACAGGGAAAAATTTCTCAATTGTACTGTTATTTTCTGCTTCTGTCCTTATTTGTCCATAAAGAAGAATTTCTACAACAGGAAATCATCAAAGGCAATGTAGGCAGTGAAGTACACAAGCTCTCCCTTCACTGCTTTAAATTTGCTAAATTCCTTCCTGCTGTCCTTAGTTGCTCTTGTTCCTATTGGAGTTGTGGTCAGACACCAAGACTTCCTGGTGGCATTAAACAAATTGTCTGTAACTGTGTATTTGCTCTGGCACATAAACTAAATTGTCTGTAACAGAGTGTATTTTAAATGATGAATAACACCTGCACAGCATTTTCTAGCTGAGATAAGAGAGAAGGGGGCTGGGGAGAGAGAGAGATTAGATGGAGGGAGGGAGGGAGAGAGGGAGAGGGAGAGGCAGAGGGAGAGGGAGAGGGAGAGGGAGGGAGGGAGGGAGGGAGAGGGAGAGGGAGAGGGGGGAGAGAGAGAGAGAGAGAGAGAGAGAGAGAGAGAGAGAGAGAGAGAGAGAAAGGGAAGGAGGGAGAGAGATTGAACAATAATAATACACATTAAATGTTAATCCTATAGGATGGTTCATGTGAAGTTCTCAATACATTTTCCAAATGGGTGATGTACTCTTTGAACCTCTTCTCTAGGGAAACTTTTAGAATGATATACTGTATTCTCGGTGCCTAAAAGACAGGGATCTGCCAGTCAGAAGGCCCCATGTAATATACTCTGTCAAAAATCAGCCAAATCATAAGTTCAATGCTTATAAGGAGGGTAAATGTGTGGCAGGAAAATTTTTCTTGGAGAAAATTTAAATATATCACACTCTAATGCACTTCCCAAACCAGAGTCTGGTCCAAAGTAGAAGCATTGCATATACTTATTGGATGACTTATAGAGTTGGTGTTTGGTGTCCTTACATGTCCTGTCCCTGGAAGCCTTTCCTGGTGACTATACTGATGTTTATTTATTTATTTATTTATTTTTATACTGATGTTTAGTAACCTTCTTTTGGTTGAATCCCCAACTGAGATCTACTTCATTGATGGTATGCAAGTTATATGGCCCTAATATTTTAATGCAAGCAGTCTTTATTGACAATGACCAAATTTGGTATGATTTCTAATCATTTGAACAGTTTGAGAACGATTTTCAGTGTCCAGATGTTTGGCATGATATAGGTGAAATATTCATATAATTGCATATTTAACTTCTACCCAAATGTCTCAGCTAGTATCTCCATATTATACCCTTTACCAGCAAAAACAAAATAAGCAAATAAATAGTAACATCAAACCACAAACTAAACAAGCAACAACAACCAAAAAAAGGAAAAGAAAAAAGAAACCTTTTGCACAAAAATGTCAACTTCTCAATAGAACATGTTGAGATAAAATTAGTACCTTTTTATAACATGTTCTGTAGGTTTATATTACCAAGAAAGCTCAGTGTAAGAAAAGTCACATTTTAACCACAATATAGGATGGAAAGGAAACTACAGCATAGGTTGCTAGAATTTTAGAGAGCAAATAACACTGCTCTTATTGATGGATGGATTTTAATAATGCAATTGTTTTAATAATGAAAGTCATATCATTAGGCAAACCAAAAAATAGAAATGCAACTCACTTTGCTGAAGAGTGGTAGCTACTTATTCCCATTCACTAAGGAAACTGCCACCCACCAAGCCTGGCTTTTAAAACTACTCTCATCTTTATCCTACTTCTTTCCCCTTTTCCCTTCTTTTTCGTACAGTCCTAGGGACTAATCCCAGGGGTGCTCTATCACTGAGTTATATCCCCAGCACATTTTCTTTTTTATTTTGAGGTAGGGTGTCATTGAGGTGCTGGGGTTGGGCCTCGAATTTGCAATCTGTGTGGTCTTATAATCTACTGCTCTGATAAACAAAATACCAAACTTTTAAAAGAATAGCTAAACTGTGGAACCAACCCAGATGCCCTTCAATAGATGAACAGATTAAGAAACGTGGTATATATACACAATGAAATATTACTCAGCCTTAAAAAGAATGAAATGATGGCATTTGTAGGTAAATGGATGGAGTTGGATATCATGCTGAGCGATGTAAGCCAATTCCTGAAAACCAAAAGCCAAATGTTTTTTTTCTGATAAGTGGATGCTGATCCATAATGGAAGGGGGGAGCAAGGGAAAAATGGAGGAACTTTTGATTAGGCAGAGGGGAGTGAGAGGAGGAGGGCATGGGGGTGGGAAAGATGGTGAAACGAGATGGACATTATTACCCTATGTACGTGTATGACTGCATGAATAACGTGACTCTGCACTGTGTACAACCAGAGAAATGAGAAATTGTGCTCCATTTGTCTACAGTGAGTCAAAATGTATTCTGCTGTTATGTATAACTAATTAAAACAAATAAAAGCATCAACGACAACAACAAAAAGAAGCAGTTGTATCTGGTGATTAGCCATTTTTTCCTCTGTAGGTATGAGTTGGGGATTAGGTTTCTGTTATAACAGATGGTAACCATGGACATGATATAGTATTTTCTACAGACTTGATAAGCTTTTATTGAATTATATTATGCCAAGTTTGGTACAAGTAAAGTATTTGCAATAAGTTATTATGTATTACTACTGTTAAAGTACATCAAAAACATATTCACTGAACCTTCCTGTACATAAAACATTATAGTATTTAACAAAATTTATAATTAAAGTAGCAAAACTTATATATGTTATTTTAAAAGATATCTCAAACACCAGCGCGCACACACACACACACACATACACACACACACACACACACACACACACCTGACACAAATAAATAGAAAATGAGTAAAATTAAATTGTTGTTATGAAACTTGGGATAAATTTCAGACTCTGAATAGGTGTGATGATGTACTTCGTAGTCAAACTTAACTTATGGTATCATTTTGTTTGACGTTGATTGCTAGAATAACTAAAGATATTTTTCAGGTTGTTTCATATATTGATAATAAACCTATTAATGAGAAGATGTGGCATTAATCAAATATCTTACCTAATTTAGTGTACATTAGCATATTGCAAACTAGAATTCTTGTTTAACTATTGATGGGGTTAGAACATTCTATCCCCAAATGTGGCACATTGCCCATAAACAGAAGTTTTTCCTTTCCCCACTCTTGTCTCTTAAAGCAGGCCTTGTTTACTCTGCCCTTGAAGACTTTCCTGTGATGAGTGTCAGACTTTCCAGATACCTGGAAAGAAGGAATGTCACACAGGAAGGTCACAAAGAACCTGAACTTAGAGACCTTGCTAAGTTGCCCCTAGTTTATTACCATCAGATCACGCCCTTGGTCCTCCAATTATACTTTTGCATGATTGTCCATAAAAATACACTGCTCTGCCATTTGTTTGGGTCTTCATTTCTGAAGGTTCTGATGTTACCTAAAATAAACACTAAGTTAATTTGTATGTATTTTTTCTGTTAATCTGTCTTTTTTTTTTTTTTTGTAGGGATCTCAGTCATGATTCTAATGATGGGTCAAAAAAGACATTACTTTTCTACTCTACATGATCCTATATTGACATTCTAAAGTAGTGCTTATTGAGAACACATTCAACAAAATGCAGAGAGATGCTAACATGTTTTTATACAAACTTTGTCATGAAGAATGAAGAACATACTTAGTTGTTTCATGACTCATAAAGAAAAAAGGAGCCCAGGCATAGTGGCACATGCCTGTAATCCCAGTGGCTCGGGAGGCTGAGGCAGGAGGATTGCAAATTCAAAGCCATCCTCAGCATTTTAGTGAGGCCCTAAGCAACTCAGTGAGACCCTGTCTCTAAATAAAATATAAAAAGGGCTGAAGATATGGCTCAGTGGTTAAGAGAGGAAACAGGATTTATTACTGTTTATGAAATGACTTGGATGAATCCTATTTAAGAATTACTAATATATATGTCTGAAAGAAGAAAAGAATACTTACATCATATTGTGGAAGTCGCTTTTTTTTTAATTTTGTGATTTGGTGACAGTTTGATTTGTGTCTTTAGTTTTTGTTCTTCTCTCTTTGAACTCAATAATCCAATCCAATTAACATCCTCTGCCTTTCTGCACCTGTTCCTTCATCAACCTGGATTTTTGGTGAAAAGACCCTTCTAACACAATGGGGAAAACTAATTTCCAAAAACAAACCCTCCATAGGGAAAAAAGAAATATTCCTTAACATGTTGAAATCATCTCACTAGTAATAACAGAAAGGGAAATTAAAGCATGAAAAAAATCATTGATAACCTTTTAGGTTGCAAAGACAAAAGATGGATCAATAATCTTGTTGTTGAGATTGAGGTGAATCTGGAATCCTCACATATCACTGGTGAAAGGATTAATTGTTTTGCCTTTTCAAAATATTATACTCAGAGCTGTAAAAATATTCAGAAGCATAGATCTGATAATCTGACTTTTGTAAATTTATCCTAAGGAAAAAAAAAACCCAAAGACCAGACATGGTGGTGCACATCTGTAGTCCTAGCTACTCAGGAAGCTCAGAGGGATTGTGAGTTTGAAGCCAGAATAAATAACTTAGTGAGACCCTGTCTCCAAAATGAAAAGAAAAAGGGTTGGGGGTGAAGCTCAGTGGTGGAGTGTCCCTAGGTTCAATCCTCTATCACAAGGAAGGAAGGAAGGAAGGAAGGAAGGAAGGAAGGAAGGAAGGAAGGAAGGAAGGAAGGAGGAAGGAAGGAAGGAGAGGGGGAAGACAAGAGAAGAGGGAAAGAAGGAAAGGAGGAAGGAACCAACCAAAGGAATAGGGGAAAAAACTTGACCTATAAAAATACCCATTTCTAATATTTTTGATGTTGAAAGAGACTTAAAACCCAAATACTGGTAGCAATATTAATTAAATTATATAGAGGTACTTGATAGAATATTCTGTTGCCAAGTAAAAATTGGTAATTGTGAGGACAAGTGTGGTAACAAAGGAAAAGGGAAATGTGTGTTTTCTTGTGTATTTTCCAAACATATTGTAATATTTTCACATGGTTTTAGAGTAATGATTAGTTACAATAATTGGAACTCATTTTTATCTCCCAATCCCTTCCAAGAAAGCTTTCATAATACCTTATTTACATTTTAGTTTTAGAATTTAAATATATTCTTGCACTATTGTTTTAAGTAAATTCATAGTAAGTCAATAAGCTGTGAAGTCAATTGGTCCTAGATTTTGGAAATGAGCACAAGAGTTTTATAAATGGACCCTGGGTTTCATTAGTAGTACGCATTGTGAGTAAAATTGTGAGATTCATCTACTCATTTGTCTGACCTGCTCAGAAGAGATAATTTCCATATGTGCATCTGAAAAATTCATGAGGCCTCTTTCTCCAATGGCCAATTATTATCTAATAGCCTCAAAGAGGAATTTTCTATTCTAAATGGTTACTGATCTCTTCCCTTTATATGGTATTTTTTCCCTATTGACAGCAGAAAAGCTAATCAATGCATCTATTTAAAAGAATTTTGCTTTGAACACATTGTATTTCCCATAATTTCTACTATTTGAAATGAGGGGTCCGTTAAAAGGAAGCAATACTTTCCCCTAGAGTCTGAAAGGAAGATGACTTCATCCCTCACCTCAGGCAATCTTCCTGGCTTCAAGAAGTTCATGGACAGTGGAATCCACAATAGGATCTAAAAGGAAAAGAGAGAAAGCATCTTGTTTCAAGTTCAAGTTCTCCCAAGTAAGCACAGAGTCATGCAATTTGCTAAAGATTTAGTCCACAATGTCTAGTGAAATTCAGAACAACAACAAAAAGGTAGGAGGCTGGGGCTGTCGCTCAGTGGTAGAGCATGCATGTGGCACTGGGTCTAATTCTCAGCACCGCATAAAAATAAATTAATAAAATAAAACTATTGTGTCCATCTACAACATATATACATATATGTGTGTGTGTGTGTGTGTGTGTGTGTGTGTGTGTGTGTGTATAAAAGAACCACAGAATTTAAGACTTAAAGAAGCATTATTGCAAGCACTTCTAGCATGGGCCAAGCTGAGGATCAGGCTTCTCGGAGGAAATGCTGGGTTTTGCTCTCCTAAAGAATGTTGGCTGGCTGGCCTGTGGCATGACTAGCTACTGGCAGGCTCTGAGAGTGCAATGCTATTTGCAGGCAGGTAGACTCAGTGGATCGCACATTATTTCTATTCTCACTTCTTCATCCCATGCTAATCACAGATGGGTTTGTACTTGGAAACCATCTGGTAGGCATTGTGGTTATTGCATTCTGCAGCATAGTTGGATTCTTTCTTGAAAATGCAAATAGTAAATTAATTCAAGGATGCAAAAATCAGGTTCAGGGTCATAGCTCCTTGATCACTGTCTTTTCCTACTGGCCCATTACTAAAAGTTTAGGTTAAAATTTGGTAATCAACCCATAACTGAAAGGCAGAAATATTAAGAAAGAATGCTTCTGAAAGCCTTAAAGAAATTAGGGAATGAAAGCCAAACAAACAAACAAACAAAACAAAACAAAACAAAAACACAAAAATCTGAATACAGTAGAGTTAACAAAGTTTTGCATTATATATTCAAGGAAATGGTGACTTTAAAAACTTTAGTTTTATTTACAAGATTTAGGATAGTTATATATAACTCATTGAGATAAGATATTCTATCACTTGAATTACAATAGCAGGTTCAGACCATGGAAACAGTACTGAGTGATTTCACTTTATCCCTTAACATTTGGTGTTCCAAGTCTCTTTCTCACATATTCTTGGCAGTCTACAAGCCCTTTCAGTGACTCAGCAGAACTTCTCATATCATCCTTGCTACTCATAGTGCCACTCCTTCATTCCTTCATTCGACACATATTTATTGAACATCTGCTCTTGTCATACTTTGATGCATGTGCTGGGATTACAAGGATAAGCCGGGTAAATAACACAGGAAGATATTAGATGCTACAATGAAAATAAAACTGAGTGATGTGATGGAGCGTGACTAGGGACCCTGTTTAGATTCAGTGGTTGGGGAAGGCATATTTGAGGGGGCAATGAATATGTAGAGATGTGACATGCAGTAATTCGCTATGAGAGACTTTGGTAGAAGAATATTCCAAACAGAAGCAGCATAGCACTAGGACTCTAAGATGGGAAAGGGCTGGGAGTGCTCAAGAAAGAGAATAAAGTTGAGTATGGCTGGAACGATAGGACCAAATAGATGGTGGGCAAGAGAGAGCTTGATGAGGCAGAAGGAGCCAGTTCACACAGGGTCTTAGAGGCAGTGTGAGGCATTTGGATATCATTCTCAATGCAGCAGAGAGCCTTGGAAGATTTTACACACATCTGCTAAATTGATCTACACTTAGAAGATCATGTCATTGTGAAAGACAAGATGAAGCCAGGAGACCAGCTGTGAAGCTTTTATCTTAGCTCAGGCACAAAATGATGGCATCTTGGAATAGTGGGGTTTTTTTCTGGGGGGGAGAGGTACTGGGGATTGGACTCAGGGGCACTCAACTACTGCACGACATCCCCAGCCCTATTTTGTATTTTATTTAGAGGCAGAGTCTCACTGAATTGCTTAGTGCATCGCTTTTATTGAGGCTGGTTTTGAACTCTTGAACCTCCTGCCTCAGCCTCTGGAGCCCCTGGGATTACAGGCATGTGCCACCGTGCCCAGGAGGGCATGTGTTTTCAAGGTAGCTTCAGCAGAGTTTGCTGGTTGATCTGATGGGGTGAGGAATAAAAGGCAAAGAAAAAAAATCAAGGATGATCATGTTTAATAGACCTTAAGACTCAGTAAAAATACTCCCAAGTTTCAAAATGAATGACAAACAGAGAGATGGATTTGACAAAATTCCAGTGAACTGACATCTATATTGCATTAGGTATATACATTTTATTTTAACCATTTATGTCTCAAGAGCTTGGTCTGTTGTCCACTTAGGAGGACCTGCAGACAACACATGGAGAAGCACAGTCGATTCTAAAAGGTAGACAGGGCAAGGGCCTAACCGAAACTTCCTCGACAGTTCCACCAGCCCTTGGGTAGATTGGGAGCACACCAGGAGTTTCCCTGTGGAAAAGCCACAGCCTCCTGTCTGTAATAAAAGTAGTTTTAAAGAACACGTTCTCTAAATTTTGTTTTTAATTTGAAATTTCTTTGTCTTAACACCCCACCTGGCCTATTCCAGGGCTCTTGAGTATATAAGCCATATGTAATAAGTAAGTTACAGTAATAAAGACCTCCAGATAGATTTTTTATTTATTAATGTTTCAATCCCACACTTAGTTCTGGATTAGTTTTTTTTTTTTTTTAAATCTTGGTTTAGTATTTATAATTCTTCCGAACTGACAGAAAGTAAATTGATTCTGCTTGAACACAGTCTATGCTTTATGCTTGGGGTAAACTATTTTCCTTAGAAGTACATAAACCCCAATTAAAATATTTGCCTTTATTGTCACAAGAAGGTTTTTTTCTTCTTCTTCTTCTTCTTCTTCTTCTTCTTCTTCTTCTTCTTCTTCTTCTTCTTCTTCTTCTTCTGGGTAACTACTTGCAGGGTCACCTTGCTTGAGTGGGAAATATGTACTATGCATATGTACATAAATATACAGTTAAACATGTTTGCCATTACTGAGCATGTACCATGGGTCACACAGTGGTGTGGAGATGAGGGATTTCTGTACATCAGCTTAACGAATCTTCACCATGAGAGGTGGCAGGCATGTTTACCTCATTTCATAAATGAGTCATCTGGATCTTAGCATGTTGTGGAGCTAGGATTGCAGCCCAGTTCTGCTGGAGTCCTTGACTAGATCTGTATCCTTGGAAATGGGAGAAAGATGCCTGCTTCTGCTGCTGGGAGAATTAAGCTGATGTGATGATAGGTGGAAATCACTCAGTGCACTCAGTGTCTCCCTAGCTGTTCCTGTAGCAGCCTGGTGTGCAGGCAGCACTACACCTTTTGTGCTATTTGAGGCTGTAGCCATTCTCATATTCTCAAATTATTCGTGTTACTGCCCCACCAAAAATTCCCATCGAAGCTTAATACATCTTACTAAACAAATATCAGCACGATTTTAGTATACTCCAACCTCACGACTTTTTAAGCCCCTGAGTCCTGGTGAGAACAGGAGTGTATGCCACACCTGTGACTGCTTCCTGAAAGGCCTCTTTCTTTCCCTAATCACCTTTGTTTCCCTCTTTCTCACGTCATCCAAAATTCAGCAGAAGTCCACAGGGCATGGGACTCAGAAAGTGTAATCTGGTTATTAGTTTTTAATTTTCCTTGGAAACTCTGCAGCACTCCTGTCGACTACGGATTACATCTGGGTTTGTTATCCTTTCTGCCTTTGGCGTCATGCTATCCCGGGCCAAGGCCAGATCCTGGCAAGAATGCATTTTTTTGATTCTCAGGCACTCATTAGAGGAACTTCACCCTGCTGATTAGCAGCCTCCTCAGTCTGCCTGCACTGCCTGCTTTTTGGTCTCTGGAATCCAGTAGAGGGCAAGTAGCACAGGAGCAAAACAACTCAGAAGAGCATTTATCCTAAGGTCTGCACATCCCTGAATCCACAGGATTCCCCAAATACCAAAGTTACATAGATTTTATTTATGTTCATGTAACTGGAGGGGAACTATATTTTAAAGCAAAATTGACATAACCCTTTTTACCTTCGGGAGGCGGAGTAGAGAGAGGTGGTGGCATTATTCACAGTAGTCTGGAAATAAATCTCTTGGTCTTCTGTCCCTTTCTCTTAAAGGGACACTGGTGGGGGAAAGAAAAATAAGAAATGGGGCACAGAAGTAAACTTTTGGGCCACAGGGGAGGGCTACAGCTGAGCTAGGGAATAGGGGATGAGGCCATAGAATGATCCCCTTTTCTTTTGTTTTGCTGTAGAAGAGATAGCAGAGCCTCGTGGGGCAGCTGGCTTGTAGCAGAACTGGTATTCTACCAGAATGTCTAAAGTGCAATTCTGAGTTGCTCTTGTTAGGCAGACCCCTTCCATCTCTGTGCACCTTTCACCAAATCTGTCTGCAGTTTTATCTTTTACTATATTTGGCTTGATTTAATTTGCTATTTTATGACAATCAAGGAAAAGAGAGGAACTATGAGACATAGTAACAGAACCCGGAAACTATATGTAGGATAGTGAGAAAATGCATGATCTTATGAATTTAGGAGACACCAGAGTATAACAATGGAGGTGACTAGGAACAATGGAAGTCATCCTCTCCCTCACTAGAATTCTCAGAATGACTAAGAAGAACGTAAAACTCACATTGTACCAGACCTGTGGACGAATTTCACTTATCTCAGTGGGTGGAGTGTTTTGGCTACTATCTATAGGCCATCGACCAATTCGACTGCTATTTTTCTATAGTAATGCAGATTTCATTTGTTCTTTCCCCTATTCATTGTGATGACAGATAGTGGTCCCACAAACATATCCATATCCTAAACCTTGGAACCTGGGGATATTGGGGATTACATGGAAATGGGTAGCAGATAGACATGAGCCCTAGGAATATGAAGTTAAAGGGACACTGTGTTGCCCCCACATGCTTTCTTTTCTTTTTTTAAATCTTATTTTCTTTTTAATTTATTGTTTTTAATTGTACATAATAGTAGAATCTAATTTGATATATTTATATATTTATATTTGTATATTTTAAATTTATTCCTCTTATTGTACATAATAGTAGAATCTATTTTGATATATCTATACAGTATATATTTATAAGTTATATTTATATAATATTATATATTATTATTACATATATACATGTACACTATATATATATGAAATATATCTTATTCTAATTAGAATACCAGTCTTGTGGATATACACGATGTTGAGATTCATTGTGGTGTATTCATATATGTAATTAGAAAGTTATGGTCAGATTCATTCTACTGTCTTTCCTATTCCTATCCCTCCTCTCTTCCCTTCATTCCCCTTTGTCTAATCCATAGAAGCTCATTCCCCTCCACCACCTTGTTGTGTGTTAGTATCCACATATCAGAAGAATACTGGACCTTTGTTTTTTTGGAGGGATTGGCTTATTTCATTTAGCATGATAGTCTTCAGGTCTATCCATATACGGGCAAATGTCATAAAGTCATTCTTTATGGCTGAGTAATATTCCACTATGTATATACCACAATTTCTTTATCTAATCAGCTGTTGATGGATATTTAGATTGGTTTCATAGTTTAGCCACAACATCAATGTGGCTGTGTCACTGTAGTATGCTCATTTTAACTCCTTTGGATATATACTGTGGAGTGGATAACTGTGTCAAATTGTGGTTTCATTCCTAATTTTTTGAGGAATCTCTATACTGTTTTCCAGAGTGGTTGTACTAATTTTCAGTCCACCAACAATGTATAAGTTTATCCTTTTCCTCACATCCTTGCCAACATTTGCTGTTACTTGTATTCTTGATAATTGCTATTCTGGTTGGAGTGAGGTAAAATCTTGGTGTAGTTTTAAGTTGCATTTTTCTCTAATTGCTAGAAATGATGAACATTTTTTCATATATTTGTTGACCATTTATATTTTTTTTGAGAAGTGTATGTTTTGTTCCTTTGCTCATTAATTGTTATTCGTTCTTTTTTGGGGCAGGGGTCAAACATTTTGAGTTCTTTGTATATCTTGGAGATTAACACTCTGAGGTACAGATGGTAAAGATTTTCTCCCATTTTGTGCTCTGGATTGTTTCCTTTTCTGTGAAGAAGTTTTTTAGTTTGATCCTATCCCATTTATTGATTTTTTATTTCATTTCTTGCTTTGAGGAGTCTTGTTGAAGAAGTTGGTTCCTAAGCCAACATGTTGGAGTGCTGGGCCTACATTTTCATTGAGTAGGTACAGAGTCTCTGGTGTAATAACTAGGTCTTTAATGCACTTTGAATTGAGTTTTGTGCCAGGTGAGAGGTAGGGGGGTTAAATTTCATTCTATGTTTTCAGATAGGCAGTATCAATATTGTCAAAATGCCCATGATACCAAAAGTGCCCTACAGATTTAACGTAATTTATTAAAATTCCAATGACATTCTTGATAGAAATAGAAAAAAAAACAATCATTAAATTCATTCATAAAAATAAAAGTCTCAGAATAGCCAAACCAATCCTTAGTGAGAAAAGCAAAGGAGGAAGGATCACAATACCAGAACTTAAATTATACTACAAAGCTATTATAATAAAAATAGCATGGTACTGGCACCAAAACAGGCATGAAGACCAATGGGATAGAATATAAGACACAGAGACAAATCCACACAAATGGGGTTCTCTTATACTAGACAAAGGTGCCAAAAACATAGTTTGGAGAAAAGATAGTGTCTTCAACAAATGGTGCTGGGAAAATTGGAAATCCGTGCTTTCTTTTAAAAAAGCAATTTGCCAAAGGTCATTCTGGTCCTGTTCTGTTCATTCCTCCACAAACAACCCATTATATTCCAGATTTTCTCTCAAGGTGAGGCTATTCTTTCAGGCTCCAGAAATTTAAGACTCTTCTTCTTCTTTTTTTTTTTTTGTTTTTGAATTATTTCTTACATACATGACAATAGTGGAGTGCATTACCTAAACTGTGGCATAAAGGTGTATTAAGACTCTTCTCTGCTGATAAAAACCCAAGTTACACTGAAGGGGAAATTTTTATGAACTTTACACAGACCAAAGATTCCAGACTCATAAAGACAGGATAATTTAAAACAAAACCATGAACCATGAACTCTGTAAGAACAAGTGTCAGGTAGAACTAGTAAGGGCAGGGCTGAGGTGACCTAGATTTCCTTTAGATATTTAGAGTATTATTATAATAATATCCTCCCTGTCATGGGTTTTGCTTGGGTAATTGTTGGTAAGGCCCTGCCCAGTAGGAACTCGTCAATCCTACTGTCAGTCAAAAGTCTAGAAGAGGTACCCAGGTGGGACTCTCTATTGACTTTCCCCAGACCTCCAGTAAACTGGGAAACAAAGGGGCCATGTTGTCACTCTCCTCTCTGAGAGGACTCCCCTCTCTCGATTGAATATCTTTTCCTCTTTTCTTTCATTTCTAATAAAATTTGCTATACTTTTTGCTAAGTCTCATGTCTCGCCTGAAATTTTCTCACCTAAGGGCAGAAGAGCTGAGAACACGTCGTAATCTCCAGGATCAACGTCATGGGAGATCTAAGGGTGAAGCTGGAATTAAGTTTGCTAGCCACACGTGTTTAAAGGACAGTTTGTTCTGGAATATATAAAGTGGAGTCAATTTAATCCTAAAGGTCCCTAAAAAAAGAGGGAGGCATAAAAAAAGGCCCTATATGATGCTATGAGAGAAAGACTTTGTGCCATTTCTGGTTTCCATAGGAGGAGAAGAGGCCAAGAGTCAAGGAATGTGGGCTGCCTCTAGAATCTAGATAAAAAGCAAGAAAGTGGGTTTTCATGAGGAAACTTTAGAATGGAAGTCAGCCTTGCCAACACCTTGACTGTAGCCCAGTGAGACTCAGGCTGACCTTCTAACTACAAAATGTTAAGATACAACATTTGTGCTGTTTTAAGCCACTACACTTGTTAATGGCAGCAAAAAGCATATCTGTATTAGTTATCTCTTACTACATTATACATTACCCCATTACTAGTGGCTTAATAGCAATAATCCCTTATTTTGGTCATGAATCTGCAATTTGGGCAGGGGTCAATAGGACAGTTTTTCTCATTACTATACACTATCAGCTTGGATGCTTCTTCTGGGGCCTGAAGAGTCTACTTTCAAGAAGGTGCACTCCTATGGCTGAAAGATTTGTACTAGCTTTTGGCTAGTCCCAGGTTGGCTGGGATTCAGCTGTGACTGTGGCCCTGGGAACTCATTTGCTTTCTAGACTACACATATCTCTTCACAGCCTATTGGGCTTTTTCATGATAGGGAATATATGGAAGACAGCAATAGGAACATGAGGTGAGGAGGAATAATTCTACAAACTGGGCCCAGTCTGCTTCCTCCCACATGATATTGAATGAACTTCTAGTTCTGAGTGGCTTAAACAATTTAAGAATCAATACTCATTACATAATGTGAAAGTGAAGAAGAATTTTTTGGAAACTAGATGAGCTGATAGTGGAGTAAAATTACTCACCAAAGCAAATCTTCAATATGGACCAGATCTCCTATAATGGTTAATTTGAATGGTCAACTTGATTGGAATTAAGAGATGCCAGGGATTAAGAGGCTTCTGGGTGTGTCCATGAGGGTGTAGCTAGGCATGATTGGCATGTGGGATAGCCAACCGAAGTGAAAACCCTCCCTAAGCATTGACAGCACTGTCCAATAGGATGGTGGCTTGGATGGAATAAAAGTTGGAAGAACAAGGAAGCAGCAACAGATACAAACTCCATTCTTCTTGAACAGTTTCTTGATTGCTCCTGCAATCATCTGAGGATATCGGCCTCTCACTTCTTCACTCTCCCAAAGCAGACTCTGTCAGTGATTCTCCAGGAAGTTTCTTGAAGACTTCAGTCTTGGATTGGGGTAGCACATCTCTTTTATTCTGGGGCTTCAGCCTCTTGGACTGTGCAGCTACTGGTTCTTCCAGCTCTCCAGCCTGCAGATGGCCATTGTGGACTATCCAGCTTCTGGTCACATAAGACAATCTAATAAATCCCTTTTGATAATCATACTTCCTGTTGATTCTGTTCCTCTAGAGAACCCTGACTAATACACCTCCATGACTTCCTATTCTGGAAACAGATATCTGAAAAGAGTTTCATCCATAGGAGGCCTGGTCAAGTCCAGGTTTCAAGGCTTTTAATGACAGAATGACAGTTTTGCTAGGGGACAGTTTTGCTTGTAGGCTCCATATTGTGGGCTCCAAACCTTTGTGAGTGGCACTAGGGTCTTTGAGCATATCAACACACACACGTTGCCAGTGTACTACAAGGGCAACCAGAAGTCATGACCTAGCTCCTCTTCCAAGATGCCATCCTGAACTTCTATGCTAGAGAAATGGAAAAGTGCTATCTGGACAATAACATACCTTTCCAGGGTTTTCTCATTGTTTATAATGCTACTATATATCTTTCTTTTCGTCTCTTGATCACAGTGGTGTTTTTCCTGCAATATAACACTATTTGAGCCAATGAATAAATGAAAGATTATCAGCAGCTTTTAAAATCTACTGCCTGAGGATAAACTTTCCCTGGGTCATTGCTACAACTGAAGCAGACACTGAGAAGACACTGATGCAATTCAGGAGGGATTATAATATCCATGATATTATCAAGAACCCTGCTTTATCTTGCGGTGATACCAATAAGGAGTGTGTGAGTGGCATCTGGGAAGAAGATACTTCTTCAGTTTCATCCATGACTTCAAAGGATTTGCCAAGGATGAAAAGGTTGCAAGTATCAACAAAGGTTAGTTGAGATGGCAAACAGCTTTAACCTGTGTGTGCAAGAGGGTAACAATGATGAGGTGGGTCTTGAGAAATTGACTAATGAGGAGTTGAAATTCAACAGCAATGCACAGATGAGGAAGAGGCAAGAGCAAAGGAAATTACAGGAGAAGGAGAAGGAGAAGGAGAAGGAGAAGGAGAAGGAGAAGAAGGCTGGGGTTGTAGCTCAGAGGTAGAGCGCTCGCCTACCAGGTTCCATCCTTAGCACCATATAAAAATAAATAACTAAAAACTAAATATTAAAAAAAGAAGAAGAAAAAAAAAGAAACAAGAAATTCTCAGTGAAAGATTACACAACAGTTTTTGCAGATCTCAACTCACTCTTTAGAAGTCTGAAAGCATGGAGCCCAATATCAAAAGCTTTTCATCAATAGGAATTTTCCTGGTGCATTATGTGATTACTGACAAGGCTATGACAAAAATAGAAGCAAACTGAGCAAACTACCATGGACATATTTCTGAAAAAAAGTGACATCTCCTGCAGAAGAGCCTCTGGCAAATCCTTTGGGAGGGATTCCAGAAGAAGGCATTGTTATCATAGGAGATGACAGCTCCATGTGTGCTAATGTCCCCGAAGACCTTCCAGTGGGACAAGATGTGCATGGGGAAGACAGTGACGCTAATGCTCCTGGCCCTGTGTAGGACTGAGCTAATGTGTGTGTGTGTGTGTGTCTTAGTGCCTAACAAAAAAGTTTAAACAGTAAAAACAAAAAGTAAATTTTAAAAGCAGAAAAATCTTGAAGAATGAGGATATAAAGAAAAAAATATTTTTTTACACTCTACAACATGTTTGTATTGTAAGCTAAGTATTATCAAAAAGTGTCATTTTTAAAAAATATATTTTTAGTTGTAGATGGACTCAATACCTTTATTTTGTTTAGTTTTTTTTTTTTTTTATGTAGTCTGAGGATCAAACCCAGTGCCTCATGCACATCAGGAAAGCGCTTTAACACTGAGCCACAAACCCAGCACAAAAAAGTTTCATTTTCTTAAGCCTAAAAAGGTTATGAAGTAAAATAGTTATAGAAAGCTAATATTTTTTCTTTATTTATTACTGCTTAAAGAAAAATAAATAAATTAATTTAGTCTATGGGTGTAGTGTTTGTAAAGTCTAAAATAGTACACAGTAACACCCTAGGCCTTCACATTCTCTCACCACTCACTCATTTACTAACTCACAGAGACCTAAGTTCAGGTCCTGCAAGCTCCATTTATGATAAGTGCCCTACACAGATGTACCATTTTTATTATCTTTTAAACTGTATTTTTTACTGTACCTCTTCTATATTTAGATATGTTCAGTTATAATTTTAGCCATATCACTGAACTGAACTCAAGAATTTAACTGGACTTTGGATTTATATCCTGAACACTTTAATTTTATGAGGTTGGATTCATTTATCAAAGACATAAATATGCAAATTATCATGTTGTCATGGAATTCATGGCTGGTTTTTACTAGAAAAGACATTCTTATTTTTCTTTGAGGCTCCCCAGGTCTTGCCTTGACATTGGCAAAGTCTGCCTCAGGCCTGTAATGTCTTTCTCCCAGTTTTTCCAATATGATGAATAGAGCTCAGAACATTGTAAAAGAGTTCTTCAGGGATTGAAATTGAGATAAGTTTTTCTTTTGGATCAGTTATAACTACTATAAATCAGCTACTGCAACAATAACACTATGTAACAAATTACCCTAAAACTCAGTGGCTCACAACCTAAAGAAGTATAGGTTGATTGAGTTCAGCTTATCTTAGCTGAGTACAGCTGAATTTGGCTCCTAGCTCCAGATCACTCAGGTCTGCTTGTCTCTGTGCTACAGTTTGGATCAAAGGTTTGTTTGCTACCTTGTGGTGCTGTTGGAAGGTGGAGCAACCTTTAGGAGATGCAGCCTAGTGGAAGGTCATTGGGGGTGCGCTCTTGAAGGGGATATTGGAACCCCCAACTGCTCCTCCCTCTTTTGAGCAGCTTTGTTTGATCATGTGCTCCCCACCATGATACTTTGCCTCCCTAGAGGCACAAAAAGCAATGAGGCCTAGCAACCAAGGACTGCAACCTCTGAACCATGAGCCAAAGTATATCACTCCCTCTTATAAGTTGATTATGTCAGGTATTTTGTCACAGTGATGAAAAGATGACTTATATACTCTGTCTCAGGATGTGTTCTGATAGAGATTTTAGATGCTCAAGCAAATCACATAGCCAACCCAAGGGTCAAAGAGTGAGAAAATACCCTTTTCCCACTAGAAGGTACGGATGATGTGGAACGCTACTATAGGAAAGTGAAGAAATAACACCAGTAGTTCAAAACATCATGACTATGCCAGTATCTCTCATTTTCTCTACCCTACTGCCTCTCCTTCCCTTATTCCCTTTATTTTCTGGAAGCTATAATGGAACCAATACTTAAAAACAAACAAAAACCATTTTCTATTCCTGTAAAGCAGATGCTCTGATGGTTCTTTTTTACTTTTTTTTCTTTGGAAAACTTTTTTTTTTTAATCACATTAAAAAAATTTAGTTGTAGATGGACACAATACCTTTATTTTATTTATTTATTTTTATGTGGTGCTGAGGATCAAACCCAGTGTGTCACATGTGCTAGGCAAGTACTCTAACAGTTGAACTACAGCACCAGTCCTTAAGTCATACTTTTTAATGGTAAATAGATGAGCTAATTTGGTTATCTGGAAATTATAAAATACTCACTGTGGTCTTTAATAACTTAGTTGATATTCCAAGGGAGGCAATGAAATAATTAGTCTCAATGCATTGATTGATTGTGTTACCTTTCCTCTCTTATAAAGTTTTTCATATTTATTTATTTAAAAACCCACTCGTTTAGCATTGGACTTTCTGAAGCTAATCCATTTGAGGCCTTACATTATCTTGCTAAAATAATCCCAGCTCAGTCCAAGCAAAGGTTTTAGAAGCTAAATCTTTAATACAAACGCTGCTTTGCTATCTTTTTTTTTTTTAAAAAAATAGGTTAAACAGTTGTGTGTGTGTGCATATTACTTACATAAATAAATATTTGTGATTGTTTTGTGTATGTGTGTGTGCATGTGTGAGTGTGTGTGTTCACAAGAATGAGGAAAGCTAGGTGACCCCTAGGAAATGATGGTGATGTGTCATTTTCACTTTATCCTTTGCAAACTATAATTATCTGAGGGTTACTCAGTAAGCAAGCATTATTTTAATAACACAAAGTTGTTAAAAATAAAAACTATCCATCATTATACTTTAAATATTTTGACAGGCTGTCATAGGTGGCAGGTGAGAAAGAAACTTCATGTTACCTTGACTTCCTAGTTTCTGATTGTGAATTTCCTTTTCAGAGTAGTAGAGAAAGACACAAAGGTGCTTTTGAGGGGTCAGTAGGAGTTTTTCAGGGTTCAACAGGAGATTTTATTTTGTATTGCTCTAGATCCAACTAAGTTTTTCTGTGCTCCTTCATTTCTAAATATGTGTTACTGAAATGATCTGCCCTTGCAGTCATTTCTAGGCATTCCAGATTTAGCTCATCTTCCCTTAAAGGGATGTCACTTACAGGAAAAGTGACCAAAAGTTTCTGCTTTCTTATGAAAGCTCTGTGGTCTCTGTAGCATCATTTTGTGTCATCTTAAAATGATTTGTAGTTAGGTGGCAGATGTCATCTCTTTTAACAGCACAAGCTGCTTTCTGCAATCCTCAAATACTCTTTTTTTCCTTAAACCTTAAGATAATATTAATCCATCCATACCAACTGTCAAAGAGAAAAAAAACCAACAAAACCTGAGTTTCCCAGGACCAGGTTCCTCCTGTGCACCTTAGCATGGGCCAGGGATTTGTAAGTCAAATTCATAGCCATTCATGGAAGTCAGTCTCCCTATTCCAACCATTTGTGTACTTTGTGGGAATCTAATGGAGACTGGAGTGGCCCAGTGAGCAGAGCAACCCCTTTTACTGCTGAGTTCAAAATGTGGCTCTTTGCATTACTATATTGTATGACATCTGGCAAGTCACTAAAGTCTTATTGAGCTTAATTTTTCTCTCCTGAAATGTGGGGATGAAAACAACCCCTACCTGTTTGGGTTCTGGGAGGATGAAATAAGAGAGCACATGGAATAATCTGGAGGAGTGTCTGACCCTATGGGCACTCAATAAACTTAATTAGTTATTCTCTTAATGCCTTGAAGGGTTAATACAAAAACCGCACAATGAACACTTACTTTCTAGAAATTAAGAGGATTAAGTATTTTATGAGAAAGCCCATAAGTGTCTGTGATCTAAACCAGATGTACTTACATATGAATATTTTATAGCCACAGCATGCTTAAAACTGAGGTTTACACTGGAACAAACTTAGGAGCACATCTGCTTTGTAATGTCTCTTGTAGCTTTTCTTATGTCATTATAGAGTATGTACAGGATTGGAGAGAAGGGGAGAAAGAATCTCTTGCTTTGACATAAAATTGCTTTTAAAGTTTGAATTAGGGGACTGTAAATCATGTAACAGTGTTCCAATTTTATTACAATGCACTTCAGGGAATGAATTTGATTTTCTGAAAAATTTCAACAGATATGGCTTTATTATTCACTTTCTAGGGTTCTAGCTATATTGAATTACACATCATCACATAATGTTACCAAATTTTATTTTCATGTTATGTATTATCCCTTTGAAATCAATATGTGGAACATTTAGTTCCTGTAAATGGGAATTTGCTTATTAAAAATGCATAGGATGTTAAACAAACCAATGACTCTTCCATCTATACTAAGCAATATCATCCTCTGCTCTTGAACATATATGCACATTATTTTAATCACACTCTCCCAGAAATTGAAGATGGAAGAATATTGCCTCATCAAGCAAAACATTTCTCAGAGAAATAATATTATATAGGGATAATGTATATTTGGTGGGTACAGGAATGAATCTAACTTAGGCTTGACTATGCAATATGAAAATATCTCTTGTGTCCTGTTGCTTTTTGTCAGAGTTGCTGGTGAATAACCAAGGAGGAATTTGGAGCTTGGGGCATCCTGAGACACAAAGTAGGGTAAGTTTCTCATGGAGCCACTAGGTGGGTGGACTTCTGGTAGAAAGAGACTGCATCATGTAAAGACACTATAAGCTACTGCTCTGGAGTTTAAAGAATTGTAGATCCCAATGTTATGAATGTCTAATGTTTATTTTGCAAAGGATTTCAAAGTCTCAACTCCTTTAAAACTCAATCATAACTCAGACTGGTAACTGACATGCTAAATTTTAGTGGGCATAATTTGAAATGGATGAGAAATTATCACAGGTGTTAACCGGTCTAAATGTGATGCAGTAGTAAAGCACCAGAGCGCTTACAAAGGACTCAAAAGAGGCTTGATGGAGTGTGTTGTTCCCTGCCAAACAGCATCTGTCCTCAAAATGCCTGGCCGAGAAACTTCATGCCAAATTTGAAAGCTTATCTGAATTTTCGTCAAAGAAAATGCCTTGCATACCGAGCGCTATTTGCAATTATCAAAGACCACAGATTTGTATTGTAACTAATTAAATTTTGATCAAGGACATCTGCTTCAGTAAAAACAAAGGAGCATAAAGAAGTCATAAGCTCTTAACACTTCTTCCCATTTAACAACCCTTAGGGGGAAAAATTGGGTCTGAGACATAACTTATTTTTATTGTTACTAAACCCAGCATTCATTACTCTGCAGATGCACTTACAAAGGAAACTTTATGACCATCATAGGTGTCCTCATAGGAAGTGGGTAGTTTTCATAAAGAACATATTGATGGACTTGGCCTCTGTTGGCTTTGGGGCCTGTGGCCTCTTTGCCCACAGGTAGTTAGACTGGAAACCTTTAGTTAGTCACCCCACCATACTTAGCCCCAAGGCTGTTCCTGGCCAACTCCCTTCAGTCCCCACACCAGGGTAATTCTACCCTGGCTGCAACAAGACTTTCTGCTTACTCTTTGCTTTGGACTCTCCTGAGAAACTAACATACTTTTTGAAACGTTGTGAGCTACAACAGTAAACAAGTGTTCTACTAATTTATTCCCTGTTTCTCTTTGAATAGATAAATGTTTATGATACCAATAAACTTTAGAAACTCATCCATTGAGAACTAGCCTTTAAATCTCAGAAAATGCACATTTTTTTTTCCTAGTCATTAGTTCCCAAAGTTGATCTTTCAAAGATTTTATCTCTTTTGTGAATGACAATGTACTTTTCCTTTGGAGTAATTTTTCTAGGTCATTTCTTTAGTGGAGAGAAATATAAATGAAGGAACCCTAAATGATCAAGAAAAGCTAACCCTTTCCATTTTTATTACTATACTGACTAGTGTTATACTTGATGAAATATCATGTAGTAATAGCTATATTAAAATTTGATTTAAAATTTGTCAAAATATATCAGTTCATGTTCTCGGCTTTGCAAGTTAAGTGTATTTTATGTTCCCTAATATTTTATTGATAACTATGATGATATGATGACTAAAAGTAATTTTTTGTGAAATTCAGTTGTACTTTTAAGCATTTAGACACAGTTATTATAGCAAATTAAATATGTACTTGTATTGTCACATCTGAGAAATTTGCTTTAATATTTGCAAAATTTTCTTACTCATCTTTTAATCATTTGCTCTTTCAATTAAAAACAGAGTAGATAATATTATGGATAATTGGGATTTTAGTCAATAGTTTTGTTTTTTCATGGTGGTGGGGATTGAACCCAGGGCTTCACCCATGCTAGCCAAGCACCCTCCCACTGAGCTTCACCCCTAACCCAGTGGACAGTTGTTGTTGTTTTAATTAGGAATAATGACAAAAAAATCCTGTAAAACCAATAAAAAAATCCTTCAAAACATGTGCATTGCCCATTATGTTGATGTTTACAAGTATTTTCATTTTCTATTAAATAATTATTTTTTAATCATGTGAAAAACATTAAAAATTTAGTTATTATCATGATATCACTAAAAACACAGTGAATGCTTTTATCTAAAAAAAATAAAGATATCTACATCTTTTAAAATTCACAAGAGCTTCATGGCATATTTTTTCCCCATTAATAAAAAAGGTAGGGATTCCCTTTTGACTCCTGATGGTTCTTTAAATATAGACTACTTTAAAATTATTTTAAACTAAGAACAGTTTTTTTCTTTTCTTTTCCTTTTTTTCCTTTCTTTCTCCTCCTCCTCCTCCTCCTCCTCCTTCCTCTTCTTTTTAAAGATTTCTTCATTCCTCTTCATTTCCATTCTTAACAGGAAAAAAAATTCCCTTTGGGGATAGAAATTCCATAAAGAATCTTCTGAAGATGTATTGTATATTCAAAGGTAAGGAGAGAAAAATACAGTGGTAACGAAAAGCTCCAAAGTCCTGCCTTAGAGCAAGTCATAGGCCTTTGAGGCAAAAATGCAAATACTAAACCTCTAAATAGCAAAGATTTCTTAAGCAGTAGTGTTTTCCTAGTGTATTATTTTATTATGTATAATTGGGCTCTAATAAACCTGTTTCCACAAGATTTTCTTGGAATGGTTTACCCTTGAATGAACTTGTCAAAACTCCAAGCTTTATGTAACTTCCAGAAACTCTAAAATAGAAGTCAATGAGTCTATTGTTTTACTTTTCATTTTGCCTCAGGAATAACGATTTGGGTTGGAGAAAAGACCTGTGGACAGGTAGCTGGGTGACCTCTGTGGTTTGGTTCTTGCCTCTGCCTGGACTGGGTAGGTCCCTTAACCTTGAATTGCTGTGATAATTTGTAACAGGAGGAACTTTGCAGGAGATCATCTCTAATACCTCATTTAAAATATCTTTTCATCTAAATCCATTTACACACTAATGGATTGCAGAATAGGAAGGAGATGACCTTAAAATAAGTGCTTTAAAAATCATTTTCTATTTTTTCCTCACTAAGTTTATCTCTTTTGAATTTGAAAGTATAGCTTAATGAGCAATAAATAAACCACAAACAAAACTTTTAGTTGCTTTTAAACAAAATATCCACAAAATATTGTGCTTATAAACCAAATCTCCACAAAACAAGATGTTTTGTCCAAGATGATTCAAAATATTTTTCTTCTTTCCATAAAACTACTAATTTACAAAACCACATTGTTAAGTAATGAAAATAACTCTCTATATAGTCAGACTGTCAAGCTTTCTGAGACTGGCCCAGAAGTCACACAACAGGCATAAATAAACATGGTTGTTTAAAATTCACAGTTATGAAGAACACTCACAACAATATCCAACAAATAAATATGTTTTCAATGCTACATAATTTAAAAATTTAAAAAGCTTTTCCTTAGGAGAAAAAGAAAACTGAAACTGCATAACTAAGTGTTTCTGAAGACTATGTATTGATGGGTGAGACATCAAGTGGCAAAACTGCATGCCTTCTTAATGAACAACTAGTTAACTTCTTTGTTTCCACTAAGTAACATAATCAATATTTTCATGTATCTGATTCTCCAGCTATGCTCTTCTGGAGACAATGTAGGGCAATTCATCTCTGATCTTTTTATTTCCCTCTCCAGACAGTACTGAGAAACTGATGTGACTCCATTTTTGAAAATAAATAAATAATAGCAGCTTCTACCTTGTCCTAAGGAAGGGGGTGTGACCCTTGTCCTTGGAAAAACCCACAGAGCCTTTCTAGGCACATACCCACCCTGCTGAGTTGTTTGTCTACAAATAACAGGAGAGATCGGTGGCACTAGGTTAGGCTAGGTGATTCAGTTAGGCTAGGTGAGGACCCATAGCAACCCGCTAGCAATCACCAATCAGCATGAGACAAGGAAAATACCTGGGATGCCAGATGACCTAGTAGTTTACGGTGGTTGATAACATGTTGGGAAACCATGTAGTTTAGCACGTACACCCCTCATGGCTTAAACCAATCAGTTCAAAGGAATCCCCCTTTTGTACTAACCAATCACCCCTACCCAACTTGTTCCTGCCAGTGAAAGTGCTAATCAGTGTCAAGAGTTGTTTGATTTTTCCCACAGTATGGAATGATTGCTGTGTGATGTTGTGACGCATAGAGTATCCTCCCCAAACCTATAAAATCTCACGGAACAAAGGACTGGGACTCACTCCCTGGGATTGCTACATTGGGAACGGTTGTGAGTCCAGACTCAAACTTGCAATACAGACTTGTGTGATTGCATTGGATTCGGCTCCTGGAGGTCTATTGGGGTCCCACAAATCTGGCATTACAGTACCTATCTCTATTATAACATCTAGGTCACTGTCTCATAATACTTGATTTTCTGGTTAACTCTCTCACCATTTATGAGCTTCTTCTTAGCTTTAATATCAAACAGAGGCTGTGTCATCAAGACAGGTAGATCCACTAGGACAGACTGAGGAATTTACTGTAAGTGATAGTAAGATGTGTTTGGAAGAATCTCCAATGTGGAGGATTAAACATGTGACTCAAATGGGAAACCAGAAACAGAGGGCTCTCTCATTGAATAGGATCCCAGATTGCCCAATCAGATTACAAACAACCATACAAGCTCAGATGTGGACTTTTGAGGCTCAGATTGAAGGGGCTGGTTCTTCCAAAATTGTATGGCTATTTTGAGATATGGTTTGCTTTTCCCAGGTGACTCATTCTGTCAGTCTTCTCTGTCAATCTTTCCCAGTCATTCTTCTAATTATAAATGGTCATATTTAAACTTTGAAAATGGTATGCAATTGTTAAAACCACTTAATTTTACAACATAGTTATTTCCATGTAATATAGTCAATGTTATTTGATCCAGGGAAATTCTCCAGGGCTTTGAAATGTATCACAACTGAGTCATTCCATCAAGGCCATCTGTGTCTTGAGAGCAATGCATGAAAAACAACATCAATAATAACAACTGCTCAATATTATTAAGTTCTCACTGAGTTCAAGAAACTGTGCAAAATAATATTCATGCATTATCTCATTTAGTCCACACAATAGTGTTAGGAATCACTCTACATGGTTTTGTAGATTAAAATAAACAGAGGCCCAAAGATTAAGTCCTTAGTCCACAATAATAATTATATTAATCTTAGATCAAATGTATCAAAAGTCATTGTTGCTAGAATTTATTTCTTGATAAAAGAGGCTGATAATTATTCTTGAAAATGCTAATAACTATAAAACCTGTGAAACAACACTGCTTTTATTTATGTTCCCATATTCAGCACAATTTCAACATGTTTCTCAAAATAATATGGAAAACTTATAATATGGATGATATTCTTGATCTTGATCTTAGCTTAAGGTTGTTTTACATTAACCTCAATTTTGAGGGCATTGGACCAAATATACCATTATCTTTGGGCTGATGAAGTCGACAAAGTCTATAGAACAAAAAATACGACATGGTTTCTGTTCATGGTTGGAAAGAAGAAGCAATACCCAGGAAACAGGGGCAGCCTTGTTACATGGCATGGAACTGGTTACTAAATGTTTGAAATTGTACTGAAGGACAAGGAATTCCCTGAGAGCTAAGGCAGTCAGCAAATTTTTAATGAAGGAAGAAATACAGTGTGATCACCATAATAATTACTGACCACCAACTCCTACATGTTGAGTGTAGTTCTAGCTGTTTTATATGCATTATTCCTCTCAATAACTTTGAAAAGCACATAGTATTTTTCAAATTTTAATTTAATTTCTTAAATTCTTAATTTCAATGAGATTAAGACATGTTAAATAATTTGCCTAAGATCTTATGACTAATAAAAAGTGGGACTGGGATTTGAATGTTTCTCTGTCCAATTCAAGGGTAGAAGATAGTTGAAATATAAACACAATAAATATGTGAGTGATGTGTTGCAGAGATAACTTTTTATTCCCCATGTCCATTTTCTTCTGGTTTAGCAATAGAATCCTCAAATTGTACTTGGGCACTTGGTTGACGGTTCAAGTGTACTTCCCTTTATGTTTCCTTCCAGCAAGCCATGTGCCTGCAATCTAACCCGTGGGACATAACCTAATAGATGTGAGCAACTTCTTCACAGAGAAAGTGCATGAACTTCATTTTCCTGCCCTTTCTCTCTCTGGTTGGAAAGTGGACTTGATGGTGGGAGCTACAATATCTATCTTGAATGAGAACTGTGTGCTGAGAATGCAGGTCGATGTCAGATTTCCAACACCAGGAGTGGAAAAGCCAGCCCTGGAATCAGTATCACTGTTTAAATAGGAAGAAATAGATTTCAACTTGCTTAAGTTGCTGTCATTTCAGATTTTAATATTCTAGCCTCACCTGTATCTTAATGAACTCATCAAGTGAAATAACAAAGGTTAAGAGGCAGGATCAGTAATAAAAATAATTGTATTGGGGAAAAAATTAAAGGCAAGGCTGCATTTGATGTGTAGCAGAAAGTATTCTTAGAAACAGAAGTCAGGTTATTAAGGAATTTCTTTGGTTGAGTCAAGGAGAACAGATTTGCATTTCAGTAAATAAGAACAATCAAAGGGATTTGAGCAAAAATCTGTACATGTATATTTATTAATTTGCTAACTTGCTTGTTCATCAAATATATGTTCCTAAATACTTTGAGTGATGTGATTTAAAATCTCTGTTTTTTAAAGATTTCAGATAACTAATATTTAAGGATTTGGTGGAATGATGAGTAACAAATATCCAGGATACAGGAATGTAAGTTTGATTATCCTATAATATAGATATAGGGTACTGATTTATAAATTAGAGACTTTCAGACTGAACTGTATTCAAAAATAAGAGATTGACGGCTGGGGTTGTAATCTGATGCAGAATCCATGTTTTGCATGCAATCCTTAGTGCAATCCATACACACACAATGGGAGGTTAACTGAAGTCTATAAGTAAAATTTTAGAAGAAGTGATGCTTGAGACCCAAAGGGAGATTAGAAGTAAATAAGATAAGAACACAGAAGTGACATGGTAGAAAATATTTGGGGCAGAGCTTGAATGAGAGAGCATTGCTCATTCCAAGATCAAAAGCCATCCAGAATTGTCAAACTAGAAAGTGTTTGGAGATAGGTGAGGAGCATTTTGATGATATTCTCTAAGCAAAGAATTTGGAAATGGAGAAGTAGAAGGCTAAAAATCCAAACCTTCAACAATAGAAACATTTATTGGTTGGGAAGACAAAGAGTAACAGATGAATATAATATATAAAGGGAGCTACAAATTCTTTGTCATTGCTCCCATTGAGAGAGGGGGGTCTATGCCACTTGAATCCTAGCTGTCCCTTGAATCTGGCAACCTGCTTTTAGCAATAGAACGTACTGGGAGTAACACTGGAGAATTTTCACACCTAAACCTTGGAAGGTCTTGTACCTTTCATTTCTGTGGTCTTAAAGGCCTATACCTTGTCAGACATAACTCTGAGAAGGCCTAGCCAACCTTAATCTCTTCCAGTAGCCATAACTTCTCCAAACTTATTAGACCACCTTGAATGCTAAGTCCCAGCTGAGCTCAATCAAGTTGCACATAAACTCCAGCCAGTATCACATGGAAAGAAGAACTACTCAGTTTATGCCAGCTAACCAATAGTATTGTGAGAAATATTCAGTTATATTTTTAAGCTTCTACGTTTTGGGGTGGTCGATAATGTAGAAATAGCTGACTGATATAGTGGGAGAAACAAAAATCTGAGCCAGCTGGGGAGGGATCAGAATCACAAAGTGTTAAGGAAGGATGTGGAAGACAGACTTTTAAGTAGTGACCAATCTACAGTATCAAATATTGTCAAAATGTCTGATAGCATGTCAAATTTAGAAGACAAAATTATTATGCAAAGAGCTGATGAGCAAATTGAAATATCTGTACATGTCAAGGGTATTCAGTTGGTGAAAGGGGCATTTTCTCTTTTTCCTATTTAATAAAGCATGACTATGAGAGTTTCTCCCCTTAAAATTATGGTTCTATCAGCCAAAGAACTTGTAGATTGAACATCCTGAAGCAGACATCCCTTTATTTACCATTCTTAATGAGGTTGGATGAAGCCTAATGTTCTATTGATTTCCTTGTGTATTGCAGCTTGTCCAAGCTCACAGCTGTGGTATGGATGTGTAAGTGTGTTTCCCAAAGTCTCATGTGTTGGACGCTTGGTCCCTAGTGTGGAGGTATTAAGAGGTGGTGGAACTTTTAAGAGGTGGGGATGAGTGGGACATCCTTAGGTCATTGGGGCTTGCCCTCAGAAGGGATTTATGTAGTTCTCCTTGTAGAACCCTAGTCTCCAAAATTCTTTTCTCACATGCAGTCCCTCCCATGATGCCATGATGCCACCCACCATGGTGTGACACAGGCAGGGGCCCTTTTTTCAGATCTAGTGCCATGCTGTTTGGACTATCAGCCTCCAAAACAATTAGCAATAAATATCTTTTCTTGGTAAGTTTCCCAGTTTCAAGTTCCATTTAGTACAAAATAGACTAATGTGCTCGCTCATAGTCTTCCAGTAAGGGGAAGGACTCAAAAATCTGTGCCTCTTAAATATCAGATTTCTGTTTCCCTGGCTCTTCAGAGAGGATGTCATGCTCATTAGCAGCTGGTACAACATCTACTACTATCTCTTTTTTGTTCTAACTCCCACTGATTTTCAAGTTGGTATTCAATTCAGTCTGGCTCTTAAAAAAGCCTCTTGAAATGACTGAAATTAGATAACCATTTACCCACACTCTACAGGGTATTACACCAGGACCCTGGGCACTCTTGTGTTGTGAATTCTCATTTGGCTTACCAACATCTCAATGCTCCCACTGAGAGCCCCAGAAGATTCAATCACACGTTCAGCAACCCCTTATGTTGCTCTTATTTCTTTAAGGGCTATCATTTCACTTAGCATGCTGTCAGTCTGAGTTCTTACAGTCTTCCTTCTTTTCTTGGCTCATCAAACTTGCTGGAAATTGGCCTGAATTGCATATCTGTGAAACTTGAAAGAAGAAGAGCCCATCTCATCAGTTTTCCCCTGGAAGACCCACAGGCCATACGGAGTTCACTGAGTTAAAATAGCAGAGCCATAAATGATTGAAATAATTAAGATAATATTTTCTTTTAGAATCACTTATTTATAGTTATGCTATCAAGTAGATGACACTTGGCATTTGATTTTTATGATCTGGAGTAATTTTCAAACTCTTGAGAAGTTCTATTATTCTTAAGTTATTTTTAATCAGAAAAAAATATCTGAGCCCATTAAAGTTAAAATATCTGTTTAAGTGCAGAGAAGGACATGAAATTTAAACTACAGGGCACTTACAAAGCTTGTAGCAAGTTAATAATAAGTGTACTTTAGTTCTCAGACTAACTCATTGAAAAGAAGAAAGGGAAATTGTGCTGAGTTCTAAAATTTCACAAAGTGAGTATGCTTGCTCTTCTTATTACAAAAGTAATACATATTTGCATATATAATAATTTCATGAAAATTATGCCATGTGGGATATGATGCAAGGTAGACTCTGAGTACATGATTAAGCAAATTACCCTAAAGGCCACGGAACTGAAAGGCTCACAGACTAAATTAAGATACTTTGAATCACTTGGTTCATTAAATCAATTTAAACGCATAGTAAGAGGAAAGAGGCAAGAGATGGGGCAGAAAAAGCTCCAGCAGAGCAGGAGGCTACTATTGGAGTTTTGGATGATGCAATGTTATGTTTTCTCTCCCTGTGATGATATGGTCATGAGGACCAAGGATACATTGTGAGTAGAGGGGCTTAGCCGATGGAAGGGACCTAGATCAATACACTTTATAAAATAGGTTAGTATGCCTGGCTACAGCTAGAGGTTACTATTAGCTTGATGAGAAGCAATAGGTTTTACTTTCTAGAATGTTATGTCATTAAAGGGTAGACAACTTGATACACTTCGATCTTGAGCATACCATGTATCCACACATATTTAGCATATGATGCAAATTAGGTACTGGAACATAATGCTCTAATTATTTTATGCATGATTAATTTGTCAAATAGATTATGAATGCATTTATTGTGAAGGTTAATTTTAGGTGTCAACTTGACTGGAGTAAGAAATACCTAGAGAACCTGCAAAACACAATTTTGGGGTATGTCTGCGAGGGGGTTTCCAGAGGAGATTTTGTGTGACTTAGTGGACTGCATGGGGAAGATCTGATCTCAGTATGGGCTGGCATCATCTAAGATGGGGGTGGGTAGATAGAAGAAAAAAGGCCGAGAAAAGATCTCCTCTTCTTTCCTGTAGCTGAAACACTTCTCCTTCCCTTGCACATCAGTACTCAAGGCTTAAGGCCTTTGGACTCCAGGACTTACACCAGAGACCCCACAGGTTCTCAGGCCTTTGATCTTGTACTGAGCGTCACTCTATTGGGTTCCCTGGTTCTGAGGCTTTAGAACTTGCCCTGGGACACACTACTGGCATCCCAGAATGTCCACCTTAGAGATCACCTGTCATGAGACTTCTCAGCCTCCATAATCATGTGAGCCAATTCCCCTAACAAACTGTTTAGATCTATATCTATATCTATATCTATCTATCTATCTATCTATCTACATTGGTTTGTCTTTCCGGAGAACTCTAATACACTTAAAATGACATGTAAGTTCTTCATCTGCTTTAAAAGCTGCTCACTTATTCACTATTTTTATGTAAAACAACTTATTAAGTTTGCCTATGCTGTATAAGATACTAAATTATTCATTATCTATACCTAACACATTTATTCTATATTCTTATATTCCATAGCAAAATTAATATTCTGAACTACAGCAAAACACATATTATACAAAACTTATTTATTAAGTATATATTGAATATCTTCTAAGCACAAGGCAAATTTAAGTGCTGAGACTATGTCAGAGACAAAGCAGACAAAAACATCTGACTTCCTAGAACTTCTAGTGAGTTCTGAATGGTCAAAACTTTCTTTAAATCTTTACGACATGCACCTCCGATAGAGCATTAAACTCCAGGATATATAAAGAACTCAAAAAACTTAACACCGAAAAGACAGACAAGCGAATCAATAAATGGGCTAAGGATCTGAACAGACACTTCACAGAAGAAATACAACCGATCAACAAATATATGAAAAAATATTCAACATCTCTAGCAATTAGAGAAATGCAAATCAAAACCATGGAGATTCCTCAGAAAAGTTGGAATAGCAGCACTATTTGACCTAGCTATCCCACTCCTCAGTTTATGCCCAAAGGACTTAAAATCAGCATATTATAATGATACAGCCACTTCAATGTTTACAGTAGCTCAATTCACAATAATCAAGCTATGGAATTAATCTATATGTCCTTCAACTGATGAATGGATAAAGGAAATGTGGTAGGTATACTTAATGGAATATTGCTTAGCCTTAAAGAAGAATGAAATTATGGCATTTGCAGGTAAATGGATAGAGCTGGAGAATATCATGCTAAGAAAAAATAAGCCAATTCCAAAACCCAGAGGCTGAATGTTTTCTCTGATATGCAGATGCTAATTCACAAAAAAGGGGAGTTACTAGGGAAGAATAGAGTTATTCTGATTAGGCAGAAGTGAGTGAAGAGCTGGAGGGGGTTTAGGGGTAAGAAAGATAGTAGAATAAATCTGACTTTATTACCCTATGTGCATATTTGATTACATGACCAGGGTGATTCTACAGTACAACCAGAAGAATAAGTTATACTCCATTTATGTATGATGTGTCCAACTGCATTCTACTGTCATGTATAAGTAATTAGAACAAATAAAAATAAAAAATGAAAGAACTTAGAGCTAAAAAAACAACTTTCCATTTATAATAATGATATAACATGTTTTTAAAAATTTTTTTCTTTTAATCATCTTTAGGTTTTTGTTCTTAATCTTTGATATTAAATCTGAAAAAAAAATCAGGCGATCCTATACTTATATTTTGAATATGTTCTCAAGATGAAAAAAAGTGATTACACAGTGAAAATAAAATGTCACTTTTTGATATTGGTCATAGGTAACAGAGACAAATTTAATACTTGCAGGTGGGAATGTATAACTGTGATTAAAAAGGCCTCATCCCATGTGGGAAGGAGTTAAAGCTGTTCAAAGTTCAAATTGAATACTCTTTGAAACAAAGGTCATATTGAGCAAACATAAAGGTAAGCTCTGGCTAACTCCAAATACGAAAGGAAGGCTAGAGAGAGAGAGGGAGAAAGGAAGAGGGAGAGAGATGGAAGAGGGGGTTAGAGGGAGAGAAAGAGAGAAATAGGAAAGCAATCTGTAACTACTTATGAGGATTTCATTTTTGAGAACTTAGTTATAATTTATTAGAAAATTTAATACACCAAATTTCTATAGTCAAATGTTCCACTATTTTAAAGAACCAAAATTTTTTATTTGTATTTGTGTGTGTGTGTATGTGTGTGTGTGTGTGTGTGTGTGTGTGTGTGTGTGGTGCTGGAGATTGAACCAGGGCCTCTTTCATGATTGGCAAGTGCTCAGCCATTAAGCTACATACTGAGACCTTCATTTGTTATTTAAGATTTTTAGAAAAATATGTGAATTTGAATTATGTTCATCTTATAATTTGGTCAGAAAGTTTCAAACTCATTAAAATTTTACATACACAGAGATGCACCTGCTTAGAAAGCATTCTGCATCTGAATAAATTTCAAAAGAAAAAGAACAATGAAAATTGATAGAGCAAAGCTTCAATTGCACAATTAATTCTTACTTTAGTTCAAAGACTTTCTGAAAAGTGGACTTTCCATCTGTAAGTGACGAAGCTAAGGGAAGATAAATTGGTAGTATATTCTTTGAAACACAAATTGCAGCTTTCAGTCAAAAACATTTCAGCTCTTGCTGAAATATAACAAAAAGTTGTTAAAAATGATCTCCAAACATATCAAATAAGACATGGAATAGTTTGAAAATGAAGGAGTAAAAGGAAGATAGTGGGAGTTGGTTCATAACAATGTCCTGACTCTTCCCTTTTAGATTCAGAAAGATTTTTTTTATAAGAGCTAGAATAAGTGCCACAAAAATACACTTGAAAATCAACAAAAGCCATCTTGGTATTTTTTTTTTAAGGATTTCAGTTTTGGGGAAAATAAATATTAGCCCACATTGTTTTCCTTAAAGGTTCAATTTCATTTATGTTTAACCTTGTGAGCAGTTTGTTACATTTGGACACTTTATTGTAATTATTTTTGTTGGAATGTTAAGGTATGCCAATCATTCTTTATTTTATAGTTAATTATTACTTGATGTTTTATAGTGTTTGTATTTTAATATATTTCATGTTTGTTTTAAATCATGATGTTACGGTTTAAATATGAGGTGCCTTCCAAAAGCTCCTGTGTGAGACAATGCCAGGATATTCAGGTAAATGCTTAGATGAGAGCTGTAAAATAACCAGTGGGTTAATCCACTGATGGATTACCTGGGTGGTAACTGGAGGCAGGTAGGGTGTGGCTGGAGTAACGAGGTCACTGGGGATGTCTCTTTGGGAATTATATTTTCTCACTGATAGGTGGAACTCGTTCTTTCTCTCCTCTTGGGCCCAGAGCTATGGAGTGCCACTGACCATGGAATGAACCCCTTTTTCCCTTTTCCTACAATTAATCCAACAGCAAATTTTGTTGACTCTATCTTAATGTCTATACAGAAACCGATCACTAATCTCCATCTCCCGAGACTCGCTGGTCTCCGTCCCTGTCGTCTCAGTCTGGGTTACCCTGATCCATCTTGCTGTTCTCACCTGGTGTCCTAGAGATCCTCTTAAATGCTGGGTGTGGTCACATCATTCCTCTACTCCAGATGCCTCCCATATCTTTTGAAGTCTAAAAGTTATAACAAAGTGACCAGCCCTCAGGCCTTGCTGAACACTCAAGAGCAAAAGAAAAGACTTTTATTCATGCACATTTTTGTTACCCTTTTTTTCTTCCTCCAGAATATCCCAAGATACCTCCTTTTATTATCTCCTTTGTATTTAGAGACACTCCTTGTTAGGGTTCGGATGTGAGGTATCCCCCAAAAGTTCATGTGTGAGACAATGCAAGAAGTTTTATAGAAGAAATAATTGGGTTACAGCCTTAACCTAATCAGTGAATTAATTCCTAATGGGACGAAATGAATGGTGAGTGAAGTGTAGGGAGTGGCTGGAGGATGTGGGGCATTGGGGGCAGGGCTTTGGGGTATTTTATATGTAGAGAGGTCTCTCTCTCTCTCTCTCTCTCTCTCTCTCTCTCTCTCTCTCTCTCTCCCCTTCCTCATCACCATGTGAGCTGTTTCTCTTCTCCCAATCTTCTGCCATGATGTTCTACTTCACCTCGAGCCCCAAGGAATGGATCCAATCTTCTATGGACTAAGACTTCTGAGACCATGAACCCCTAAATAAACCTTTCCTCCCCTACCATTGTTCTGGTCAGATCTTTTAGTGATAGCGGTGGAAAAGCTGACTAAAACACTCCTACAGCCATTCTTTTATGGTAAGTATGTTTGTTATAGGTTTTAATTTTTCTATACACTGAAGAAGTAATTTTTTTTTGGTTATGTTTGAGAAAATTCACCCATTATTATTTTCTAATTTTTTTTTCCAGTTTCACCCTCTTTTTTCAGCTCTTCTCACAGGAAGTTAGATTTTCTTTGTGTGAGTCTCACAGTTACCTGAGATTGTGTTCATTTCTTTTTCTTCTTCTTTTTCTTTGATTTCTTACTTTTTTATTTGTTCTAAGAAGTTATACATGATAGAATGCACTTTGACACATCATACATAATTGGGATAAAATTTCTCATTCTTCTGGTGGTAGATGGTGCAGCATTACACCAGTAATGTGGTTATATATATAAATAGGGTAATATTGCCTCCCTTTCCTCATACCCACACTACCTCCTTCACTCCTCTATACTTAACCTAAAGCAACTCTAGTCTTCCCTACTCCCCCTTCCTTATTGTGAATTAGCATCTGCATATCAGAGAAAACATTCAGCCTCTGGGTTTTTGGAATTGGCTTATTTCTCTTAGCATAACATTCTCCAGCTCCATCCATTTACCTGCAAATTCCATAATTTCATTCTTATTTAAGGCTGAGTGATATTCCATTGTATATATTTACCACATTTTCTTTATCCATTCATGACTGTTGAAGGACATGTAGATTGATTCCATAGCTTGACTATTGTGAATTGAGCTGCTATAAACATTGATGTGGTTATATCATTATAATATGCTGATTTTAAGTCCTTTGGGCATAAACTGAGGAGTGGGATAGCTAGGTCAAATGGTGGCGCTATTCCAGTTTTTCTGAGAAAACTTCATACTGCTTTCCATAATGATTGCATCAATTTGCAGTCCCACCAGCAATGTGTAAGTGTACCTTTCCCCTCACATCCTTGCCAACATTTATTGCTGCTTGTTTTCTTGCTAATTGCCATTCTCACTGGAGTTAGCATTTTTTAAAAGTTTATTTTCTCTATATCATTTCATATTAAGCAATTTGTACTATCCCATCATTAAGTTCACTGATTTTTATCCCTCTATTCTATTGTTAAGACTATCCAGTGATTTTTCAAATTTTTCACTTCTTTTTTATATTTTCTATTTCTTCACTGAGATTTTTCATTTTTGCTGAGACTCTATCTTTTCATTTAAGTGTGCTCATAATTGCTTGTTGAAGCATTTTTATGACAGCTTCTTTAAAATCTTTGGCAGATAATTCTGACATTTCTGTCAGGCCAGTTTTGGTGTCTACTGATTGTCTTTTTTCATTGTTTAATATCTTTCTGGTCTGACAATGATCCTTTGCCAGAGGTGATTTTCTTATGCCTTTTTTCCACATAAGAGAACTGGGGCTCAGATGAGCCCCAAAACAAATTTTTGGAAGCAGAACTGAGACTGAAACTAGAATACAAATGTGTCTGACAGAAATGCCAGGCTCTTAAGCTCTCAAATTACAGGCAAATACGTAGAGTGTAATTCTATTTTTATAGGAAAAAAATATATAGCTACATATGGATTTCTGGCATAGAAAAGAAGTTAAGAATAGATCTCAAAATGTTAGCTGATATTTTAATGAATATGACCTGGATGATTTCCAGTTTTTGTCTCTCTGTGTCTTAAATGATCTACAATAATCTCATTTAATCACCTGTCCATCTTATGATTTGGAATAAAGCAGTGAATATCTCGCATCTTTGTTGAAAATTGTTGAAAGTTGTGCTTCAAGGATTTTATTTCTTATATTAATATTCACAAATTATGTGCTTTAGAAGCAACTCATTTAAATGGTAAAAAATATAAAATTATTCTCCATATCTGGATTCTTACTTGCAGGAAGTCAACTTAGCACATTTTGTGTTTTGTATTTATTTCTCATGTTCTTTATTTTAACATCAAATTTGGTTTTAGTTAAATTTATCTAGAATTTAAATCATATTATTTTCAAATCAGCATTTTCTTAATAAAATTTAACTATATTCCTAAGCTCCTCTATCTTTTCGTCCTCTTCCTTCCCCTTCTGCAGTTCATATTTAAAAGTACAACAAAAACCTTTGGAATGATAATATATTTTTTTCTAATATACTTGAATGACATGGTATATTTTCACATCATGTTGCCATGACTACCAAACCCTTTAGCTCATCTTCACTTTAATATGCTCACTGTTAAATTAGAAACAAGACTTACGCAATTTGGGATACTCTGGAGTTTTTGTTTAAAACAGTGGTTATATGATAAATCTCAAGTTCACTCTTTCAATGAGAATAATTGCAAAAGATTTGCTGGCTATGGAATATGTATTCTAGTTTTCATAATTCATCCAAAGCTAGCTTTTTTTTTTTTGTCTCAACATCTAACAGAGCTTCTTTCCATGTTTTGTGTTGGAATTTGTCCCCATCCACAGCAAAATTTTTGTGTTGAGAAATAAATCTGAGAGTTTTTCCTCAATTCCAAGATGTCTGGGGTGATATTAAGTCTTCTTACAAAACACAGCCACCCATCCACGTTAGAAAATGCAAAAACCCTGAAATGACAATGAAATTCTCCTCCAAGTTGATTCAGAAAAGTCTCTGTAGATTCGGTCCCTTCATGCCCTGTGTGTGGGAAGGAAGCAGGTTGATTTGCTGCTCAGAGGGAGCTCCACAGAAGAGAACAGTCATCATCCGGGAGTCCCCCCAGGGGAAGCTCTGTTCTGCAAACCTTCCGCATAAGGGAACAAGGTGGGAATTGACTGTGTTTGCATGTACAGTCGCACAAGGGCAAGCAGAAAGAACACGCAATAGAATCAGTACTGGGGCAGTGAGCACTCCAGGTTGCTTTGATGCTCTTTTTTTTAAAAAAATAAATGGCTTTGAGGTCAGGTTATACTTTACTCAAATACTATCAATTGAAAATAAAGACCAAATCTCTAGGTAACAACACAACAAAGGAAAAAGAATTGGTTTGTTTTGATGACTCTTAGATTTGATCTTTAAAATAATATTCTTTCAAATATATCTAGATATCTCTGATAGCTAACATACTCTCCTCTAATAAGGTAAAAAATATATAAACAAATAAGTATTAATGAATTTTCTGATATTATGTTTTAACATCTATTAAAATATTCATTTAAATAGGTGAGATTTTTGCTTAGGTGAGAATTATAAAATTAGTTTTTTTTATTAAGTTTACTATAAAGTTCAATAAACAATTGTGGATAAATGTGTGGGACTGTTGGGATGATATGCAGGACATGTTTTTAATAGTACACCTAATTTTGCATAAAATATAAAAGCGTCTTATTAAAATCAGTTGTTCATAGATCCTAATGCACTGTCTAATCTTTCTGCCTCCAACTTTTCTCAAAACAGAACGTGCAAAATAATTACCACATATAAGTAAGGAAAAAAATTTTAATTATCCTTCATTTTGAATTCCAGGATCATAGACTGACACTCACTACTTATTGCAAATGACACCTGATCTTATTTTGGTTTGCAGTAAAGCAAACCAATAATAAATAAATTAAGAGTGACCTTTTCATTTAAGTGAAGTTTGGTAGAATAAAATATTAAACAGGTTTAAGAAAGCAAACAAAACAGTGAGTGTCCTTAGTTGATTTAAATTTCCCTGAGAGACTGCCTTTCTGCTTAGTCCTTTCCCCCAAAGGGAAAAAGGAGCTTAAAGAGTGGAAGTTTGGGTCACTGCTTTAGAATTCTCCACTGCTTAAAATAAAGCTCAACATTTTTTTTTTTTAAGGTAGGGTCTCCTTATGTTGCCCAGGCTGGCCTCAAATTCCTGGTTCAAGATCCTTCTGCCTCAGCCACCTGAGTAGCTGGGACTACAGGCATCTGCCACCATGCCCAGCTTATAGAAAACTCTTAACTTTGGTCCACAATACACTTATAAAGTCCAGCTTCATTCCTGCCTCAGAGCATTTGTATGTGCCAGGGATTCTCTTCATCAGATATTTGCAGTGCTCAATTCAAACCAAAGGTCGTTTCTGAGCTCCTCTTAGAAACTGTGAAGACAATTATTTGTTCATTTGTTTTCATATGTTCTTGTTTCCAGTTTACTCTCACTAGAAGAATGACTGAGCTTCTTTTAGAACCATGCTGAGAACTGTTTGACATATATCATGTGCTTAAGAAGTATTTAGACACTGACCACCTCGGAAGTTGTTTCAAAGGGAGGCTCCATGGCAGCTGGAATCTGTCTAAGAACTGTCAGTGGCAGAGTCATCTTGCAACTTACCAATATTTCACTGTGTAGTATCTTGTTATATCCTTAGACCCTTAGGCAATCTGAGAGGCAATTAAGGTAAAGAGATTATCCTTATTGCTACGGTTTAAGAAGTGGCCATGTTGTGACTCAGACCCGAACTTAAGAGGTTGTGGTTGTGGTTATTTTGATGCCTTTTGCTGTCATATGTCCACTTTTCATGAGCCCCAGATGGCTCTGATTAACTGATGGGATGGCAATACATGGACTACAGATGGCCATGTGGACTCTGCTAACCAATCCTCCCATATTTGGCACCAGTGCTGCCTGATCTGACCACCCAGCCATTGCCATCACTGCTGGGCACAGGTCATCTGTTCTTTCTCTCATATCAATTCTGCTTAGAATAAAGGGAAAAAGTTTCTATGTGGTTAAAGTCATTGTATTGAACCTGTGAGAACAATCAAGGCTTATACTTATCAGTGGAGCAGGTATTTTACCTGAAATGGGAAGATTTTATTTTTGAACTCACAGATTTTTTTTCCCTCTCAGTCTTTTCAGTTTATACAATTCATTCCTGTGTTGATATTAAATCAGACAGTGGGTAATGTTTCAGGGACAGGAGGCACAAAAACAATAACAAGAAAAATTTAATTTGTAGGATGTGACTATTCATTAATTTGTATCAAATGCATATAACCATTGATTCACTGGACAAATATGCACTCAATGCCTTTTTTATTGTAAGTTCTATTCTAGACACTGGGATACAGTAGAGAATATGATAAAATTTCTCCTTGTGAGAACCTGCAGTCCAATGGAGTGACCAACCAGTCAATGTGTGATTTTGATACACTGGGTTATGTGCAATGATAAAGATAAGCAAAGACACGTGGCAGTTTACCTGGGTGGAGGCAGACAGAAGGGTTTATTGGACAATATGTCTTCAAAGCTCATATCTGAAGGATGAGCAGAAAGAGCTGGGTGAAGAGGGAAATCATTCCAGGTAAATAGAAGAACGTGCAAGGTGATGGAGGTGTGTTAGTGTATCTTCTCATCCAAGAGGGTCAAAACAAAAAATAAGGTAACAGGCCTCTTTTCTTCTGCTCCTCTTAACCACAGCTCTTTGTGAGAATTACATATGGTACTTCAGTGACCAGATCACCTTGGATGTACTTTTATGTGGACTTTTACTTAATAACAAATCCAACACCCAAAGTGGGTTATAGAGAGAGCCCACTGGCTAGAACTGCAGAGGAGCAGAACTTTACAAATTTGAAGAAATCTAGGTTCATTTCATTTTGATCATTCCCCACCTTCCTTGAAAAGCCTTTGGTGCCTTCTGCCACATGCCATTTAAAGTAAAGAAGGATGCACTCTGCCTGACAATACCAATATGCTGCTCCAGAGGAGCAACATCATTCTATATCACTTAAAGCATTTAGGGAATCTGTGCCTTTGTAAATTAACAAGTTTAAAATTCAAAGCAAATGAATTGCTTTTCTAAAAATCTACATGCCTATGAATCACCTTGCCAATAATCATAATAGTCATAAATTAGAATTTCCTCCCCTAAGGAGATCCTGAAATAGTGTTAATCAGAACCAAAGCTGAATGCTCTGTATGCTTTCTTTTAATCTTTGAACAATTGATTCCCCACCCCCCTACACACACACACCTCTCTCTCTCTTTGTACTGGGGATTGAACCCAGGGGCACTTAATCACTGGGTCACATCCCCAACTCTTTTTTATATTTTATTCAAGTTTCTTAGGGCCTCGCTAAGTTGCTGAGGTTGGCTTTAAACATGCAACCCTCCTTCCTCAGCCTCCTGAGCTTCTGGGATTACAGGCATGCAATACTGCACCCAACAACTAACAGACTCTTTTCAGACAATTGTTAAAACCTCACAAGTTTCTAGTTTTATCAAATCAGATAATAACTTCAAGTAGTGCTTCCTTCTTTCATTAAAAAGTCGTTATGGAAACCATCGGTTTCCCAGTGGTTCCTGTTGGTGCTAGGGACATAGATTCCTACTTGTGGGACATTTATAGCAAGGGAAGAGAGGGAGAGACAAGGGAGATGGTAGAAGTAGATGCACTGCCAGGAAAGGGCATGAGGAAGGCCCACACAAGGGTGGTGGGTTGATTTCTTAGTTGCATCTCAGATCACTGATCAGAATCAGGTTCTCAGGAAGTTTGGCTTTGAGAATTTCAATTTTTAAGAAAAGTTTCTCAGGTTATTCTCACACATATTCAAATGTGAGAACCTTTTCTTTGGCAGTCAAAGGTTTTTGATGTTTTGGGGGCAAGAGAGTAGAATGAGAGGTTAAGTGTCTTGGAGAAGCACTCCACACACTGTGTGTGGGGAGGCAGGCATCTTAATTTTGCAATGTGAACTGGACCATTTTGATAATATGACAGCATAAATTATAGAATGAAAGACAGGAGATGCAAAGAGATGAAACAATATTTAGGACTTGGATGAAGAATTAGCTTCACACCTTATTTGATCAATTTAATTAGTTGAAAGTTTAATATTTTACTTATTTTATCTTATGTAAAAGCTTATTCCAATGGATTAAAATGTCATCGTAAAAATATCAGGTAACAAAAAAGACAATAAATTGGAGCTAGTCAAGAACAGAGAAAGTGTGTAATAGTGCAAGTGAAAGGTAAGGAGGATGGGAACTGAGGAGATGGTAACAGGATGGGGAGAGAGAAGCTACATAAAACCACAGGGAAAATTAAAGGATTTGGTCTCCAATTAAATGGAAAATACAAGGAGAAAAAAATAGCTGTGGCCTTTATTTAAAAGTAAAAAAAAATCATTATTTTGGAATTATTGGAATATAGAACTGATTCAATGTGATTTACTTAAATGAGATCACATCACAAAAATGGTCCAATGCAAAGCTGACCAAAAAAAAAGTACAGTTCAGTATAATTTCTTTCTTTATTTTTTACCATTCTGAAAACAAGCTGCACTAATGACCAAGAGTTTGTGTGTTATCTTTGGCTTTAAGGCTTGTTCTGCTTTGGGCCTCAGCACACTGTTGTAATTGTATGATTTTGTGTGAGTTTTGCCCTATGCTAGGAGCAGACAAGCTGTTTGATCCATATTCTTCTTACATTGCAAAAGTAATCTGCAGATAGTAGGCTCTCCATGCATGGCTTTGGAATATATAAATTGATCAGTTAATTGTGGTTCTGATTGGAAGTAGCACTTTCTGGTTGAAAATAACTCACCCAGAACTCTTAATACATGCCTCTGTTTTCAACTCAAGGTCATACCTAAATGTCCTGCAGAAATCTGTTGTCCTGTAGCAGTGTTCTTACACTTTTCACTGGAAAATCCAAGCGAAAGGTGCTCCAGTTCTTCACAGAGTTATTAGGACATTGTATGGCATTGCAGGGAATAGTTTGAGGCTGGGAGCCCCTGCGTGAACTGTAGCAGATGGCTTTCCAGATGTTTTTTCTGGTTGAAACAGCCATCAGTTTGACTTTGGAGAAATGACCTGGGTTTGTTGATGGTCTTGCAGATTAAATTCTGCAAAGCCATTTCATGAAAAGAGTGAAAGTATTGCTGTTTGAAAAGACAGCAGCTATATTTGCTTAACTGAGTCTTTGAAAGGGAATAGGAATTATAAAGGATTTGGATTTGCTTTACTTATAACATCCTCCCAATTCAAAATGTTTTTAGAATATAGAATTGAATGGGACCTGCAGGATGATTTCATCTCATTTCTCATAGGCTAGAAAACTCAGATTCATACAAGTCAGGTGATGTGTGAGGTCTCTGGCTGAGCAGGGCAAAACCAGTTTTAAAATCCAGTTCCTGCAGCACTATGCCCAGCATGCAAGGATTTTATTTGGGGTTTATTTTGCTTAAGGGCTTATTTGACTCTTTCACTTATACCTATTACCTATTTCTTTTTGGGGGGAGGGGGTACTGGGGATTGAACCATGGGATGTTTAACCACTGAGCCACATCTCTGGCTTTAAAAAACAATATTTTATTTAGAGACAGGTTCTCACTTAGTTGCTTAGGGCCTCCTTAATTTGCTGAAGCTAGCTGAATATGGATCAAACAGCTTGGCTGCTCCTAGCATAGGGCAAAACTCACACTCAATCATCTTGCCTCAGCCTCTTGAAGCCCTGGATTACAGGCACCTGCCACCACACATGGCTATTACCCATTTCTTTTAAAAAAAATTTCTTCTATTTCTGTGGTGCTCATCTTTTTTTTTTATCTTTGCCAAGATTTATGATTAATAAAATGTTGTCCAATGGCATTATCTAATATAAACCAGCAAGTATCCTTACTGGTTATTTGACGCACATCAAGTTCATTTCTACATAAATCATGATGCATAGTGAAGCTGAGAAAGAAACTTCTGTGCTAAATGAAGATAATTACTCAGCTGGTATGAACTTGAGTTAGAGAAAAACATTTGGTTCTCCTGTTTGTTTAAATATTAGCACTGTGCTAAGTCTTCCATAATATCACTGTATTTAATCCTTAGGGTAAACATATGAGGTAAGGTTATCTTTATACTTTAATAAATGGAGACTCAGAAATATAAATACCTTCTTTAAGGTCACACTACTAAAAAGTGACAGAGCTTGGAAGACATTCAGGAACCTGGATCTCTGACTCCACATCCCCTGCCCTGGCCATTTCTGTCAACAGTCATCTCAGAGAGGAGCATCATGGGGGCCTCTCAGGGGACTCATGGGCTGCCCTGGAAATCTTCTCTCAGAGGGTCCTTGAAAGGTGGTAGGAGGCATTTCACAGTTTCGCAGACTATTAAGGTCATTAAAGGGGAGATAAGGGAAAAAAATTAATTGACTCAAAAGTTTCTGCTTTACCCAGCAGAAAATGCCAATTTAAAACGGATTTGGGGGATAAATGGAAAAATATATCTGATGGCTGCAACTTTACTCCTTGAAAGGAAAATGCCATTGTACAGCTGATATTTCTACATCAGTGGCCCTCTTCCAAGCTGCATGTTAGCCACAGTGCGGCAGACATGATCAGCTTTCCACATTACTACACCATCCATTCTAAGTCTCTTTTTTATTTACCCAGGGCTTCTTATCATAGCCTTTGCTATCATGCTTTTTGCCTTTAATTACACAATAATACTAATTGTAACCACCTTGTAAGTATAAGTAGAAAATTAAATAAGTGACTTAGCTATAGAATTTTTAAATGACTAGAAAGCATTAGAAAAAACAAACAAACAAAAACTCTACTTCTATATAATAGATTAGATTTCTACGATATGTTCAACTTACTTTGTGTTATAATTAATCTTATTTTATATATTTTATTTTATGAGAAGTATAGTGAGAAAAAAATTTCTTAATGCTTTCACTTCTTTGAAAGAGTAAAATCTGCATCAGGAATTAGGGAGAATGTGAAAAATGTCTTTACGTCCTTATTCTAGCCCTGACTTCACATTTTTTGTGACCTTGGCTTAGAAAAATTCCTTAACTTTGGGATACAGACTTCACTCCCTAAAAACTATATGAATCACAAATACATAGCTTTCTCAGAATCTCTGGACTTAGAAAATGTTAGAAAAACAGTTTTAATATGTAAAACCATTGGATAAAAGTGATGGAAATAGGTTTTTATTGTACTATAGTTAAAAAATATTATCATCCAGTGTCAACTGCTTATAAAGTTTGGTTATTAAGTCATCTGAACATTAGAAAAGCTACTCTCTTACCCTGCATCATGTAGACCACTGGCAGATTTTGATATATGCTTGTGAATTCATACAAAGTATTATTATTACAACTTAACAGATTGACTTGTTAATAACTTTTTATGTATAAGCTTCCTTAGAAAATATCCCATAGAATTGAAAGGAAAGGAACCCTTCTAAACTTACTCTCTGGGCAAGTGATACTGTTATCAAAATCTGACAAGGACATATCAAATAAAACAAAACAAAACAAACAAAAACTACAGAACAATTTCCCTGATGAACACTGATACAAAAATTTTCAATAAAATACTAGCAAATCTAATTCAACAGCACATAAAAAGGACCATGGCACTATGACCAAGTTGGTCTCATTCCAAGGATGCAAGGATGGTTCAACAAAGGCAAATCAATAAGCATAAATATACATACCATAATAGTACGAAGGAATAAAATCAAAGAGAACCTCAATAGATACAGAGAAAGCATTTTATAAAATTCAACATCCTTTTTGATAAAAAGCTTGAACAGATTAAATATAGAAGAATCAGATTTTAACCTAGTGAAGGCTATATATTTATATATACATACATTCTGTTGTATATATAAATATCATACATAATAAATACATAATGTGTATACATAATTATATATATATTCATTATATATATATACACACACACACTATATATATATATATATATATATATATATATATATATATATATGTATATATCTCTTCCAGATCTAACATTGCATGGAATAGGGAAACACTGAAAGCATGTTATTTAAGATCAGGAAGAAGACAAGGGTATGAACACTCAGTGCTCTTATTCAATATTGTACTAGAAATTTTAGCTAGGGCAAGTAGGGCAAGAAAAAGAAATGAAAGGAAATAGGAAATCAGGAAGCCAAATTTGCAGATGATTCTATACATACAAAAACCAGGGTCCCCACAAAAGACTATTAGAATAAAAAAATGAATTCAGCAAAGTTGCAGGATACAAATTTAAAAATCTCAGTAACTTTTTGATGCACCAATAATGAGTTTGCTGAGAAAGAAATAATGAAAGCAAGCTAATTGTCTCTCTCTCTCTCTCTCTCTCTCTCTCTCTCTCTCTCTCTCTCACACACACACACACACACACACACACACACACACACACACACACACAAACTTCCTAAGGATAAGTTTAACAAAAAAAGCAAAAGACCTCTATAATGAAAATTTAAAAATACTTAAGAAGAGAAGAAGACACTAAGAGGCAGAATATTATTCGAATATTCATCGATTGGAATAATCACTATTATTAAAATGTCTGTAATATTTAAAGCAATCTGGAGATTCCATACTGTCCTCATGGAAACACCAATGACATCTGTAATAGAACTAAAAAAACCTCATAACCTAAAATTGCTATGGAAGCACATAGACCCCCAAATAGCTAAAACAATCTTGAGCAGAAAGAACAAAGCTAGAGGTATCACCATACTTGATTTGAAGACATGCTGCAGGACCGTAGTAACAAAAACAGCATGACACTGGCATAAAAACAGATACACAGACCAAAGGAACAGAATAGAGAACCCAGAGAGGGGAAAAAACCCTGAACCATCTACAACTAAGTAATTCCTGGCAATGGTGCCAAAAACATATACTGGAGAAGAATAGCCTCTTTAACCAACAATGCTGAAAAAAACACTGGATATTCAATGCAGAAGACTGAAACTTGAACCCCATCTTTGACCCTGTACAAAAAAATAAACTCAAAATGAATAAAAAAACTAAATATAAGACTTGAAATTATGAAAGTACTGGAGGAAAATACAAGAGAAGCACTTCAAAATACTGGTATAAGTCATGATTTTCTGAAAAGGACTTGAAAAGCACAGGAAACAATGGCAAAATTGACAAATGGGATTCTATCAAACTAAACAGCCCTCAACAGCAAAGGAAATAAGCAAAAGAGTGAAAAGTTAGTCCACAGAACTAGAGAAGGTATCTGTCAGCTGTTAATGTCCAGAGTATATAAGGAACTAAAAAAACTTAACAAACAAACAAGGATACATTTAATAAAAAATTAAATCTGAGCAAGTGATGTGAATAGACACTTCTTAAATGAAAGAATACAAATGGCTAACAAATACATGAAAAAAAAATGCTCAATGTTATGAGCCATCAGGGAAATTCAAACCAAAAGTATAATGAGATACAGTGTCACCCCAGTTAGAATGACTATTATTAAAAAAAAAAAAAGAAGGAATAACAAATGCTTGTAAGAATGTGGAGTCAAAGGAATCCTTACACTTTGTTGGTAGGAATGTAAGTTAGTACAGCTTCTGTGAAAACTGTATGAAAGTTCCACAAAATAATGAATACCCATTCCTGGGTACACATTCAAAGGAAAGGATGTTGGCATTCAGAAGAGATACCTGCATGCCCATGTTTGTTGTGGTGCCATTCACAATAGCCAAGATAGGGACTTAGTGTTGGCACCTGTCAAGAGATGAGTGGACAAAAAATATGATATTGTATGTATATGATATACTATTCAACACATTATGGAATATTATTCAACCATAAAGAAGAACGAAACTCTTGTCATTTGCAGCAAAATGTTCACAATTAGAAGACATCATGTTAAGCAAAATAAAACAAGGAAAGATAAGAATTGTATGTTCTCTTTCATATGTGGAAACAAAACAAAGAACTACCCTAAATTGACTGGAAAGGAGAAGATAGATTATGGTATTACTAGGGAATGAGAAGTGGTGCTGATAAGGGGAGTGAGGGTAAAATTGCTATGGAAGCACATAGGGGCATATTTTTATCTTAGGGTCAGAGGCTGCCCCTAAGATAGGCCCCTAAGATAGTGCAAAGCTAGAGATATCACCATACCTGATTTGGAAATACCACAGTACATCCCATTAATTTGTATGCTTAGTATATTAATAATGATAATAATAAAATAAATCTTAAAATGCCTCTGTTCCTTGGCTCTTGGTGGTGTTGTTGACTCTAAATCACTGAGCATATTTATACATCTGTTCTCTGCATCTAAAACAAAGGTTTAACTTTTTTTACGTGATATTTTCTGGTCACAAAATATTTATGTAGAACTAATCCTACATCAAACGTATGTGTCTGGAATGAATTACCAGAGTGAGAAAAGAAAGCAATTAGCATTTAGAAAATGCCAAGCTCCAAGGTTTCAATAAAGAGCAGTGAAAGAAAAGTAATTTAGACATTGATATGGTTTATTAAGTAGAAAGAACACATATGTTTATGAATTAGAAAGACCAATATCAGATAATAACTTATTCTATCAGTAAAGGGAAAGTAAGGAAGAAATATACGCTGCTGGCTACAGAGGAAGGGACAGAGGAGGTTCAGTTACTTTTGTACCTAATAGAACATTGAGATATTTGCTTTAAAAAAGCAGCTTCTGCCCCTAAGATAAACACAGAATTTAAAAGTAATTAACATTTACTGAGCACATACTACGAGCCAGATATTAAAGTCAATATTTTGAACACATTGAGATAGAGATAATTATTACTAATAAATCAAATGCATTTCTATACATCAGTGACGAATCCTCTGAAAGAGAAATTAGGGAAACTACCCCATTCACAATAGCCTAAAAACACAAAACAAAACAAAACAAAACAAACAAACAAAAAAACACCTGGGAGTCAACTTAAGAAAGAGGTTAAAGACCTTTACAATGAAAACTACAGAACACTAAAGAAAGAAATTGAAGAAGACCTTAGAAGATAGAAAGATCTCCCATGCTCTTGGATAGGCAAAATTAATATTGTCAAAATGTCCATACTTCCCAAAGCTCTATACAGATTCGATGTGACTCCAATTAAAATCCCATCATCACTCATTATAGAAATAGAAAAAGCAACCATGAAATTCACTTGGAAAAATAAGAGACCCAGAATAGTCAAAGCTATCCTTAGCAAGAGTGATGCAGGAGGCATCACCATACCAGAACTGAAACTATACAACGAAGCTATAGTAACAAAAATGGCATGATATTGGCTCAAAATAGACATGTAGACCAGTGATACAGAATGGAAGACACAGAGACAAATCTACATACATACAGTTATCTCATACTAGACAAAGTTGCCAAAAAACAGAGTGGAAAAAAGATAGCCTCTTCAACAAATGATGCTGGGAGAATGGGAAATCCATATGCAGCAAAATGAAAATAAACCCCTATCTCTCACCATGCACAAAACTCAGCTCAAAGTACAGCAAAAAGTAGGGCCAAATCTTCATCATGTTGGATTAGGCCCTGATTTCCTTAACAAGACTCCTAAAGTGTAAGAAATAAAATTAAGAATTAAGAAATGGGATGATTTCAAACTAAAAAGCTTCTTCTCAACAAAATAAATGATCAATGAGGTGAAGAGAGAGTCTACATTTGGGGAGCAAATTTTTGCCACACACACTTCAGATAGAGCACTAATCTCCAGGATGTATAAAGGACTCAAAAAATTTAACACACACACACACACACACACACACACACACACAGACACACACACACACACAAACAACAACAGACAAACCAATCAATAAGCGGGCTAAGGAGCCGAACAAACACTTCTCAGAAGAAGATATACATTCGAGCAACAAATATATGAAAAAATGTTTGACATCTCTAGTAATTAGATAAATGTAAATCGAAAATACTCTATGATTTCATCTCACTCTTGTCAGAATGGCAGTTATCAAGAATACAGACAACAATAAATGTTGGCGAAGATGTAGGGAAAAAGGCACACTTATACAATACTGGTGGGACTGCAAATTGGTGCAACCAATCTGGAAAGCAGTGTGGAGAGTCCTTAGAAACCTTGGAATGGAACCACCATTTGACCCAGCTATCCCACTCCTTGGTCTATACCCAAATAACTTAAAAACAGCATACTACAGTGACACAATCACATCAATGTTTATAGCAGCTCAATTCACAATAGCTAAACTGTGGAACCAACCTAGATGCCCTTCATTAGATGAATGGATAAAGAAACTGTGGTATAAACACAATGGAATATTACTCAGCATTAAATGAGAATAAAATCATGGCATTTTCAGGTAAATGGATGAAGCTGGAGAATATCATACTAAGTGAGGTAAGCCAATGCCAAAATATCAAAGGTCAAATGTTCTCTCTGATAAGTGAATGCTGATCCAAAATGGGAAGGGGGGGGCATGGGAAAAATGGAGGAACTTTGGGCAAAGGGGAGGGAGGGAGGGAAAGGTGCACGAGGGCAGGAAAGATGGTGGAATGAGATGGACATCATTACCCTAGGTACATGTAAGGCTGAACATAGAGTGTGAAACTACATCATATGCATCCAGAGAAATGAAAAGTTGTGCTGCAATTGTGTACAATGAGTGTACACAATTGTGTACAAAAATGCATTTTTCTGTCACATATACCTAATTAAAATAAATAAATAAAAGGACTAGTCAATATAACATTATATTCACACTTTATGAGATATATTTTATTGCCTAATAAATGACCAATTGTTCTAATTCAAAAAATAAAATTAAAAAAAGCAGCCTCTACCCCTAAGATAAACATAGAATTTAAAAGTAACTAACATTTATTGAGCACATACTATGGGCCAGATATTGAAGTAAGCATTTTGAAAACATTGAGGTAGAGATAATTATAACCCACTTTTATAGAAAAGAAAACTGATGCTCAGAGATTATGAGTACCTTTTTTTTAGTGTCATCCAGCTAATAAAAGACAGAGCTAGAGACTAATGGATTCTGAGACCCATAGTGTTAACTACTAGAGCTCCGAATTCTGAAAATCTGGAAAGTCTTAGAGTCCTCTACAATACCTTGAGTTGAGAAGATCTGTAATTGAAATGTAATTGAAATGAGGAGTCGCAAAGAATAGGTATAACAAGATGGAGAAATTCGAAATCATACACTGTTAATATATAACTAAGGGAAATTACAAATAGAAATAAATTCATTCCTTATTTTAAAATATCTTATAGGGAAAAATCCATTCAATATAAAAAGACAAAAATATATATTACATGAAGAGATTCTCATTTAATATATTAACATAAAGTTAATACAAAATCTACTATTGAATTTATTTTTACATATTTTCAATTTCTGTTCTATTTGCTGCAAACTGCTGTACTAGGATCGATCTAGATTTCTTAGTTCTATCAGTTTATAAGAAGGTGAAAATTAGAAAATGAGAAATTGCTATAGGAAAGTCAATAGACATTTTATGAATTTTTAAGTTAAAGTCCCTCACTGGGTTGAGCCATGAAGAAAGCACTAATTTTGATTCTTTTGAAGATGAATGAGATCTAACTGATGCTTCAAGGAATAGCATAGAAGTTAGCTGGTGTTGAAAGTAAGAAAAGCACAGCTGCCCCATCCAGCAGACTTCCTAAATTCAGATCATGGTGCTTCCACTTCTGAGTGATGAATAACCTTAACAATGAGGACATGTTCTGAGAGATGTATTGCCAGCCTATTGTTGCTGTGTGATCATACAGAGTCTAGTTATGTGGACCTAGATGGTTGACCGACTATACATCTAGGCTGTGTGTGCAACCTATTACTCCTGGGCTACAAACCTGCATGTATGTTACTGAACTGAATACTACAGACATAGTAACACAACATATCTAAACACAGAAAAGTATATATATATAAAAATATTAAGTGAGAGGGCTGGGGTTGTAGCTCAGTGATAGAGCACTTGCCTGGCATGTGTGGGGCACTGGGTCTGATCCTCAGCACAACATAAAAAATAAAGAAATAAAATAAAGTTATTGTGTCCATCTACAATGAAAAAAAAAAAGATTAGGTGATAGGAATTTTCAGGCTAAATTATACTCCCCAGCCCTTACATTATATTTCATAGCCCTTCTTTATCAGGGCTTTCTGGTTCTTTGAAAACTTAATTTTCTTTCATACACTTGTGATAACAAACTTTAAAAATATTTTGTGAAAAATATTTTTTTCACTATTTTGCATATAGGACATGGTAGTAATTATTTGTGGTCATCATTGACCAAAATGTTGTTAGGCAAACATGAGTATAGTGTGTTTTCATGTAAATGTTTTATTTGAAGAAAAAGATGTATTTATTTAAAATACTTTTAAAATAAATGTTATTGTGTGTATTTGAAATATACAACATAATATGAGATACATACACACGTGTGTGTGTGTGTGTGTGTGTGTGTGTGTGTGTAGTTGACATTAACATACCCGACATCTCACATACTCATCTTTCCAACTGTGGCAAGAACAGCTATAATGTACTCATTTAGCAAAACTCCTGAAGACCACACACTGTTATTACCCATAGTCCTCATGATATATCTTAGATAGTCACACTTATTCATCTTTCATTTCTGCTATTTTGTATCCTTTAACCTATACTCCATTTCCTCCCTCTCCACACAAACCCTACCCTGGTAATTACTATTTTATTCTCTATCTTTGTATACTTGGTCTTCTTAAAAATATTTGAATTTAAAATAAATATTCACTGAAGCTTTTGATCAAAAAAGATATCTCATACTTGAATTTTAGAACAATTTTGAGTACTTATTTAATTATTTAGCAAAGATTACATAGAGCTTACAACATGCCAGGAGTTGTTCTGAACATTTCATAAATATTAATTAATGGAAGTTAAATGGGAGGAGGTGAGAAAATAAGATGAGAAATTTCCTTAACAATTCATTAATGCATCTTTATCTCTGAAAACCTTTATTTATTCACTTATATATAAAAAAGACGCCCTTCTTTATCATTTCATTTTCCTTCATATTTTGTGAGAACAAACTTTAAAAATATTTTGGGAAAAATATTTTTTTTCACTATTTAGTATATTGGGCTTGGTAGTAATTATCTTGGTAGTAGAAAAGGGCTTTGGTAGAGAAGTATGCAGAACACAAGAAGAGGTAAAAGCATTGCATTCCACCAAGGCCTGCATAAGAGAGACCTGTGCAAATTCACAATAGCTAAATTGTGGATCCAGTCTAGATGCCGTTTAGTAGATGAATGGATAAAGAAAAATGTGTTATATGTACACAATGAAATATTACTCAGCATTAAAGAGAATAAAATCATGGCATTTTCAGGTAAATGGATGGAGTTGTAGAATATAATGCAAAGTGAAGTTAGCCAATCCCCAAACCAAGTGCTGATTGTCTTCTATAAGGATGCTGATTCATAATGGGGATCAGAGGGAGCATGGGAGGAATAGATGAACTTTAGATAGGGCAAAGGGGAGGGAGGGTAGCAGGGATATGGGGGTAGGAAAGATGGTGGAATGAGATGGACATCATTACCCTAAGTACATGTATGAAAACATGAATGGTGTGACTCTACTTTGTGTTCAACCAGAGACATGAAAAATTGTGCTCTATTTGTATAATATAAGTTGAATTGCATTTTGCTGTCATATATAATTAATTAGAATAAATAAAATAAAAAATTAAAAACAATAATAATTAATATGATTATTCAGATAATTGCTGTCAGAATTTAGAACTATAGAGATTAGCAAGGAACAATGAGCACAAAATAAGAATTATGGAAATAGGTTCAAGCTGACAAGAGTTGCCTTCAGTTTGCTTCACAAATCTGCCTGACCATGGAAGATACATTATGGTAGCCTGAAATTTGTTAATAAGTTTTTCTTGTGAAAACCTGTTGAAGTATTTCAAGTTTCTTTTTAATGTCAATAAAAAAGGATACACATGCCAAGAGAGAGGAAGAGAGAGAGAGAGAGAGAGAGAGAGAGAGAGAGAGAGAGAGAGAGAGAGAAAACACACACACACACACACACACACACACACACACACACATACACACACCCCTGTGTAGCCAAAAGGCTCATTCTGATAAGCAGGAGTTGATATGGGTGTGGTCTAGGCCATGGGAGCGCTAGGGTGGTGCCAAAGTGATGAGTGGTGAAGTGTCAAGCCAAGAACCAGGAATAGCTCTAGCAACCTCAATACCCTTCTGTGGGGGCTGTTTTGGAAATCTTTAAAGATGGTTTTGGTTGATATAAAAACAGGGTGCTCCTAGGAAGGGGCTAAGGATGGTAGACATTGCAATATTCAGAGTAGTACTCCTCCCCCAAGGCTTCCCTATATAGATGATGGTGAAAAATCTAGATGTAACTACATCTGGAGTATGAGTTTAATATATACTGAATTTCTCAGAAATGGAGCTGCTGTAAATGGAGGAAAGGCTATGTTTTGTTCAGGGTTTTGTTTGTCCACTTGTTTTTGTTTTTTTCAGGAGTTGTTCACTATTTTGAAAAATAACTACATGGTAGTACCACTGCCCATGGCATTTGAATTCCTAAGACAATCAGTTAAACTAATCTGTTTTCGCATCTGTCACGTTTACCATGAAACTACAGTGAGTCCACCTCTGCATAGATAAATGTATCTAATTACTTCATTATGTCACACACTGTAGTTCTGCTTCAGGGCATTTATATATTTCTCCTTTAGATTGCAGGTAGAGCATTGTATTTATTCCTCTGAAACAGTCTGCGTGGATAGTTTATCTTTGAATTTATTTTAGGAGAATAAAGATGTCTCATAAAATATTTTCTATAAAAATAGCGCTTGGAGTATGACAAGGTTGAGAGCCAATGTGTCAGAGTAACATAAAACTGTTTTCCAATCATTCAGTTTCTCTTCTACTATTGTGAATTGGGAATCAAGTTCACTTTTTGATTTGACTTTAACATTGCCAAGCAAATGCCATTTTTATTCACATACTGTAGAAAATGGAAGACAATAAAGTATACCAACAGCAAGAAGACCCATGAGCATCAGTGGCACACAAGGGCTCAGCCATCAAGGTGCAGAGGGGTGCAGTGGCAGGTACAGATCACAGTTCTGGGCAAGATGCTTGAGGCTATTATGTGTCTGTAATTTTGGAAAACGTACTTCCAGCACCAGATCCCATGCCAGCTGCTTGTCTTGAAGCCCAGTCAAAAGTAATTTCAGAAAGTGATATATTATCGCTTTGCCTTATGTTTTGGAGGAAAAATGGTTTTCAAATAATTTGATAAAATATTTAATGTAAAATTAATCACAGATAGGGAACTGTCCATTATATTTAATATCAAATTGCCCAGTAGTTGAAAAAATAGTCAAAATCTAAATTCTTTTTAAAATTAGTATTTCTTTAAAAACAGACAAATTATTTTTTTTCCTTGGGTCCTTTATTTCATTGCCACGATATTTTTATCAAGTAATGCCCAATTTATCAATAATGTACTTGCCAGGATCTTATTTACATACGTTCAAAGCAGGATGTTGTAGACTTTTTAGAGTTCAGCTGGTTCTATACCCTCTGAACAAATAAACTCCAGATTAACTATTTGCTTGATTCATTTGTTATCCTCTGAAGGCTCATATGTTTTCAGTTCAGATGTGGCTCCATGCCCATAAAATGGCCATTTAATGTTACAAGAACACTTCTAAGCATTAAGATTAGAACCTTGTTAAAATTTTTTTACAAGAAAATGAAGAATTACATTATTACATTTATTTTCTCTCTCTCTCTCTCTCTCTCTCTCTCTCTCTCTCTCTCTCTCTCTCTCTCTCTCTCTCTCTTCTCTCTCTGCTGGGATTGAACCCAAGACCAGTGTCTCCTGCCTGCTAGGCAAGGGTTGTACCATGAGCCACACTCGCAGAAGATACATATCTAGTAGATACATATCTGCAATGAGATAGGAAACAGCAACGGAGAGTCAAAGACTATCCTTTTGACTCATTAACTTTCCATTAATAAACTAAAATAAATTCTTGCTTTATAACTCTAATGGGTATTTCTGAACAAAGTGTTGGCAGGCACAATCTTAATAATAAGTATAAATAGTTGATTAACAGTCATGGGGTCCTGAATATGAATGCAGATTTCCTTCCTCTTTTAATTCCAATATTATTAATATTATATACTAAATCCTGGTAATTGGTAGTTCATGTAGATCCTGAGACCACTTATTGCTATTTACTATGGTTGTGTCTTTAATTAAAACAATAATTTCCATGGATGAATAAAATAACAAAGCTCAAGTTAGAACTAGTTTATATCTATTTTCCAGTTTATCTAACTATTAGGATTAATCATGCATAGCTAATGTTACCATAACCAGTTATTACTTCTTATCTTTGTTCAGGAATGTAATGAAGGGGACAGATATTTTGATTATTCAGAAGATCTTAGGAATAGTTCACCCCAAAAGATTTTCTCAATTAGCAAACTAGATAAGAATAACTACCTGTATTCGAAATGTATCCTAAACATCGAACTAGATAATTCTGAAGTAGATAATTCTTGTGTCTGTTGTCACAAATTGAACAATTTCTTGTTAACACCTTTTTTAAAAATAAATATTTGTTAGGCCCTTATAACATAAAGATTTTGTTGTTAATATTATAAATACTTATTTATTAACTATTTACTAAAGGCAAGGTATTGGGCAAGATGCTAATTTTGTTCAAGTTCATGCTTAAGTGCTTGGATCATTAGGAGTAAATGGGTGGAACTAGGATGTTTAAACTGAGTAACAGCAATTACTCTTTCCAAAGTCACAGAATCAAATAAGTAGCCCTTTGATTTCATGTGACGGTGTTAGTTCTTCTTATTTCAAGACCTCATTATGTTTTGCCAGGGATAACACTTATCCTCTCAATTGTTTTTAAGCCCCACATGAACAAGTACAGCGCTTTAGTTTGCCATTTATCATTTTCCTCTTCTCTTTGTACTCTATGCCATCACCTTCTTCACAAAACCTTTTCTGAGGTCTTTTAGTAGGAAGAGTTCTTCTCCTCTCCCATACTCCACGATTTCTTCCCATACCTAACAGGAATCACTATATTTTATTCAGTTCTCAAATTCTTTATGTATATGAGGTTCCCCAACTTCTAACTCTGTTAACTTTCTGAAGACTGGGATTTTATACAATTTGTGTCTTTATTAGACATTCCCCACCTAGATACCCAACACAGAAACACACACACACACACACACACACACACAAGATTATGCTTTATTGAGGTAGAATTGACAAACCAAAATTGTATAAATTAAAGGCATGAAGCCTGATGTTTTATATACATTTATGTCATGAAACAAGTACCACACTCAAGAAAATTAATCTATTCATTACTTCGCATAGTTGCCTTTTTGGATGCATGTGGTGAGAACACTCAAGATATTTCCAGTATAGAATACAGTAGGATTAATTATAGTTACTATGCAGTGCATTAATTATGTCTCCAGACATCAACATTGCCCCATCTTATCCACTCTCCCAGTCAATGGCAACCACAATTCTATTCCCTAATTTAGGATTTCAAAATTTTAGACTCCACATATAAGTGAGATCATACACTATTTGTCTTTCTGTGTCTGGCTCATTCACTTAGCATAATGTCCTTCAGGTTCACTGATGTTGTCAAATGGAGAAATTTCCTTTCTTAAAAATCTCAAATTATATTCCATTGTGCATGTATAGAGACATAAATATACACATTTTATTTATCAACTCTTCTGTCAATGGATATTTAGATTACTTTCATGTCTTGTCTATTGTGAATATGCTGCAGTGAACATGGGCACGTAGGTATAGCTTTGAGATACTGATTTTATTTTCTTTGGATACATACCTAGAAGTGGGATGCTAGGTCATATGGTAGCTGTATTTTTTAACATTTTGAGGAAATACATACTGTTTTCCAACATGGTTGTACCAATTTACATTATAGTATACCTTGGTGTTATGTTTTTCACCTCCTCACTAACAGCTGTTATCTTTTATCTTTTGGATAACACCGTTCTGACAGGAGAAAGGTGATATTTTTAATGGTTTTAATTCGTATTTCTCCAATGATTAGTGATGTTGAAAATTTTTCCTATGTGATGTTAATTGTTCATATGTCCTCTTTTGAAAAATATCTATTCAGGTCCTTTGACCATTTTTAAATTGAGCTATTTATTTTTATGTTGTTGTGCTCTTCCAAGTTTTGTGTATGTTGTGGATATTAACACCTTATCAGATGTATGATATTTTCTCATATTTCATAGGATCTTTCTTTGGTCTGTTAGCTGTTTCCTTTGGCATACAGAAGGTATTTAGTTTGAAGTAATCCTGCTTTGCTGAGGGCCATTACCAAGTAGGAATGACGCATCGAAATTTCCTTGCCAAGCGTACTCCATGCTGCTTAGAGGACATTTGATGGAACATTGCATGCATGCTTTAATAAGGTGACCTTGCTCAAGGACCAAGGCGGATCTGGGTTTAGAGCTGATCAGGTTTGAGGAAGTAACCGGCTCCTTGAGTTTAAGGCGTTGCCAGTTTAAGATAATGGGTTTTAGGGAAGTTGGCGGTTGAAGATTATTGCTGGGATTAGGGTGTTCCTGCTGCTTGTTCCCGTTGAGTTCTTGTGAGATTAAAATGGGATTTGGAGATAGCCTCGTGGAGTAGGTGATTGTGCGGGTAGACGGCAGAACGTGTTTGCCCCTGGACCTGTGTGGAGGCGGTGTGAGAGCGGGAATAAAGAATTGCTGTTTGAACCTACAAAGCTGTGAGTGCCTCGTGATTCTGGTGCCAAGCCGAGACATTGGCTTTGGCACTGCTTGTGTATTTTTGCTTCTGTTGTTCATGCTTTTGGGTCAAATCTGAAATTCAATGGTAAGAGAAATGGCCAGAAGTTTTTTCTGTAGGTTTTTCTCATTTAGTTTTTGAGGTCTTACATTTAAGTTTTCAGGTCTTACATTTAAGTCCTTCATTAATTTGAGTTGATTTTGTATACAACAGGAAAGAAGAGCTCAGTGTTAATATTTTCATGTGGATATCCAGTTTTCTCAACATAATTTATTAAAGACACTATCCTTTCCCTGGTGTATGGTCTTGGAACACTTGTTAAAGATCAGTTGACCATAAGTGAGGGTTTGTTTCTGGGCTCACTATTCAGTTCCCTTGGTCTGTTTATTGGTTTCCATGCCAGTATTGCATCTGTTGGATTACAGACGCTTCATATATTTTGGAATTAGCAAATATGATACTTCCATCTTTGTTCTTCTTGCTCAAGATAGCTTTAACTATTCAGGGTCTTTTTTTGGTTTCATATAAATTTCAGAATTTTTTTTTCTAGTTCTCTGAAGAATGTCATTGGAATTTTATAAGGAATTGCACTGAGTATGTAGATTGCTTTGGGGCGTCTAGACATTTTGACAATAATAATTCTTACAATTCATGAACACAGGTAATTTTATTTTTGTCCTCTAGAGTATTGTCCATTGATTTTTATAATTTTCATTGTATATATTTTTCACTTACTTGGTCAAATTTATTCCTAAGTATTTTGTTCTTTTTGATGCTATTATGAGTGAGATTGTCTTCTTAAGTTCTGTTTTTGGATAGTCCACTATTAATATGTAGAAATGTATCTGATTTTTTGTATGTTGATTTTTATGTCCTTATTTGTGGCAGATGGTGGCCCATACGGGGAGCCCAGGGACACTTGGGGGTAAGTGACGAAAAAAAAAAGCTGCCCGTCCCTAGATAGGACAGGAGCAAATCTGCTCATCCCTAGGCAGATAGGGCGAGACGAAAAATGGCCGTTTTGAGAAAATGGAGAAGATTGATACAGTATGTTTGTGTCTTGTTTTGTCTCAGTGTATTGTATTGTCTTTATGATGAAAATATGGGAGGGGTGTTAGGTAAATTACTAAGGGAAGGAGGCACCCCAGTGGAACCAAGAGCAGTTACGGCATGTGTTGATGGAAGCCCAGGAACTCTAGTCAGAAAGAAAAAGAAAGTTCAGAGATGGAAGGATTATCAGGAAGAAAGTTGCAGCAAAAGGCTACAACTTTCTTCCTGAGGAGGGTGCGTGAATTGGCGAGAATCCATGCGGCAGCTGCCACGTGCTGGAGCTGGTCAAGGTGCAGCAAGGACTTTCCAAGCATCCGCAGCAGGCTCTTCCCCGCCCCCTGCCCGGTGAGAGGGTCGCCACTGCAAGAGCCCAAATCCAAACCTGATCCGGAGGCACAGTCTCGCAGGCTCTTGCTCCCTGTGCTCAGTGGCAGTTTGAGTCCTGAACACTCCCCAGGGCCATCTGGGGCTGCCCAGGACGCTGCAGGCAGAAGACAGCCGGAATCCCTGAAGTTTGATCATTTCCAAGGCCAGTAACTACAAGGGTTCTCCCACACCTGGAAGCTAATGAGTAATGAGCACTATTAAGGCTTATTTCAAATGTAAAAAACCTTGAGATAATGTACTAAATTGTTCAGAAGGTTGTTTTCTTATTGCCTACTGGAATACTACAGGATTTTCTTTAGCATCATTGCCGGAGTTCCTGCCTTCATCCCAGTGCTGGTGAAAACGAGGGTGGAAAAATTTCCATTGTTGCTGAGAACCGGATGAGACTTCAGATAAAGCTAGCTGCCTGCAGAACTTACCTGAACTGTGATTTAAGCTAGCTGCCTGCAGAATTTACCTGGACTATGATTTACCTGGACTGTGAGTTAATCTGTTGAGACACTGCTTTACCTGGACTGAGACAACAAACTGTAATCTACAACAAATTGTAACTCGGTATCTTTGCTAACAGTGTCATTGCTAGTATAATTTTTCCAAGGGCTTCTTGCATGGAGCCATCAATTGGCTTGGTATTGTGGCATTTTGTATCTTCCCCTTCTGCTTGTAGCAGATTATTTATGGTGTTTGTGTAAAAACCACTATGGTCCTTATTTAAATTAAACAAAAGGGGGAAATGTTAGGGTCTATAAACAAGTCAAGATGGCGCCTGGCATTTTGCCAGAGGGAGTGGTTTGTGAAGTAACACCAGCAAGCCACTATGTGTGGAGCTTCCTTATTAGTTGACTGCTGTATCTAGTTTATGTTAATTAAGATAAACTGTGTGTAATGTATATATACCCTTCCTGTGCTACAATAAATGGCTCCTACTCCTGCTGTATCAATGTACACAAGTTGCTTGTCACCCCTGGGTTATTTTGCTGCAGCCAGATTGCGGCACTTATTAATTCTGCTTTTTGTGGCTCTTTTTGGAGTTTTCTACATATAATATTATATCATGTGGAAACAGAAAAATTTTTCTTCTTAGTTTGTTTTTCTTGCCTAATCATCCTAAGAATTTAATACTATGTTCAGTAAAAGTGGTGAGAGTGGTAATCTGCTATGCATCAAATATGTGTCTCCTCCAAAATTCATGTTGAAACCTAATCTTCTTTGTGGTGATATTAAGAGATAGGGTTCTTTGGGGGAAGGAACAACTGCCCTGATGAATGAATTCATGCCCTTATAATAAGGACTACAGAAACCTCTCTTGCTCTTTTGCTGCTTCTGCCAAGTGAGGACACAGAGTTCCTCCTCTCTTGAGGATGCAACAACAAGGTGCCATCTTAGAAGCAGAGACCAATACCTTGTGAGACACCAAATATACTTGCACCTTGATCTTGAGTTCCTAGCCTAAGGTACTGTGAGAAATAAATTTCTGGTCTTTATAAAATAACCAGTCTGTGGCATTTTTGTTACAGCAGCACAAATGGAAGGAGACACTATCATTGTCTTAATACTTAGAAGTAAAGCTTTTCACCACTGAGTATGTTAAAATTGAGCTTGTCATATATGGCCTTTGTTATGTTGAGCTGCATTCCTTGTATATCTAATTTGCTGACACTTTTTATCATTAAAGGATGTAGAAATTTGTCCAATGATTTTTCTATATCTATTCAGATGATGATATGTTTTTTGTCCTTTAGTTCATCTTGTCAGCATGGATCACTGGTGAGAACATACTTAGTTTTTCATAGAATGGGAGGTTGATAATGAGAGTGGTTGTGTATATGTGAGGACAGGAGATATATGGGATATCTCCACCATCCTCTCAATTTTAAAGAGAAATTAAAACTTCTTTTAAAAAAAATAAACTCTTGGAGAAAAAAAAAAACATTGCCAACTATGGCTTAACTACTGAATTACTAAAGAACAGACCATTGGTATGCAAAAAGGTGTACATATGGTATGCCTCCAGATGGAAATATTTTCATCTGGATGGGAAAATCACTAATGGGGCAGGGGTGATCTTATTAGAATAATATTTTTGTTGTTTTCTATTATTTTTTTATTCTCCATGTTGATAAAAAACTTGCAGGATTTTTTTTTAAATACCATCTGTTAAAAAAAAAATAGAGTGCCAAGATTCATTGAACACCGAAGAAGACTGAATAATGTGTTTTTGTAAGTTCCTTCACATTTTTGCAGCTTTAGTTTTTTCTTTGTAGAAAATACGTAAGAAAGAGGAAACAGATGCCACACTTCTGTCCTCAACCTCAGCCCTGACTAACCTATCCCATAGTAAGTTTGTGTTGTGATACTAAGTCCAGAACCTGAAAACATCTGTTTTGCTGATTTTAAGGCTTTTATATAAGCTTTGATAGCTCATCCACTGGCTTTACTGTTGATTAACACAATCATATGGTAACAGATTCTTAAAGCATGTGATATTTTCTAGAACTTCTCCATCCTGGCAATCTAGAATAATGGTTCTCAACCGGGACATTAGTCAATATCTGGAGTCATTTTTGATGGCAACTAGGGGCTAAGAAGGCTACCAAACACCTACACTGTACATGACAGCTCCCATCAGCATAGAATCATCTAGTCCCAAATGTCAACAATAGTAAGATAAGGAAAACCTGCTCTAGAACAATAGTTTAGAAGTCCTTGAATGGGATGGGTAGTATTCCAAGCAGACAGAACTTCCATTAATTTGAAGAAATTAATCTGTACAGATTGGTCTTCCTGGGGCTAGAGAGAGTTAATATTGCTCCATAATGGGCTTTTCCATAGAGTAGCTCAAGCAGCAGTTCAGCACTTGCCGTAGCATATTACGGAAATTGCTTTGGGGTTTAATGAAACACAAAGAGCTATAAAAGCATCTTCAATAAAATACTAACAAGATTTCACACTTTGTAATTGAGGGATAAGAGGGTGACAACATTGCTTTCCAGATTTAAAGGAATATTTTCCCATGTATTCAATTAATTTCTTTTGTAGACTGAGTGATGGTGATGACTGTCCATCCTGCATTAGGATTAAGCTCCCCTGCACTATGAACACAAACCAGAAACTATAGCATATTCTTTTTTTTCCTTTTCCTTTCAGTTGATCAAACACACATCTGAAGACTCCAAATTGCATTAACAATGACAAACTATCAGGGACAATTCTTCAAAGGCTATTTATCAAATTTGTAAATGTGATGTGACAATACAGGAAAAATTTCCTCATTTCCTTATTTCATTGATTTTTTTTTCAGCTGCACATATTTTCACTTTTTAACCTTTCTGAAACAAGGTTTATCTTGCAATGGAATACAACCGTACAATCACTGTCAGCTGGATAGCACCCTCGATGCAGTTATGTGAAACCATTTGATAAGATAAAGAAAATGTCAGCATCAGTGTATCTTATACTCAACAGTATGAGGTGGTTACCTAGAAGTCAGCTCACAGGATATCACCAACACCTTCTGCCAACAGAAAGATTCACATGTACCCTGGAAGGCAGGTCCAGACCCTCATAACTTGTATTTTGAAAGAGTCTTCACAGATATTAATTCCACAGTCCTTTCATGAATTATTCTAGAAGTAGTATGCAAGCAATTAAGATATGGAAAGTACTTGGGTTTCTGAGATCTGAAGAACCAAATCTTAACAATGGAAACTTTTCTCAATATACCTTTCCAATCTTAGTGAACACCAAGTGTGTTCCTTTTCCTGAATCTCCCTTGAATTCAACTACACTGAAGTTCTGCCCTGACTTACCAGACTGTTTCTGGACTCTTAAAATGCAGGACAAGAATACCTCATAGTTCCCATCAACATTCCCATTTCCAAACAGTGGAGAACCACACAAATAGGAAGAGGGCAAAACATTAGGCAGAGGCAGATACCTGCGGTAAATTTTAAGGTGCGAATTTTTGATACAGAAACATCTATAATAAGAGAGAGCTCTCAAAGCTCAGGTAGTAAAATCTACTTTCTGGAAATGTAGTAAAATCTTCATGTGAGTCTGCCAAAGAGCATTACTATGTCAGGAAATGTCAATTAGTTTACAAACAGGCACACCATCAACCTGGGCTTGGGCAGTGATGTGGGAAAGTTGTATGGTAATAGCACTTTGCAGGAATCAACTGTCTTGAAGAAGATCATATTCCATCAAGACCAAAAGACCTCCTAAAGCCAAAATAAAATAATTGGGTGCCAGTCAGTTCTGGCATTGAGGGAACCATTACTACAAGTCATTGTTCACTAGTAGGACTGGCTGGGGCTTTGCGTTCAGAGTAATAGTGGCATTTTTCCTCTACATTAAAAAAAAAAAAAAAAAGAAAAAAAGGCGGGGGCGAGGGAGAGACTATTCCTTTTTTAAAATGCCCTAAGACAGCTATTGCTGAGCTGGTATGGTAAGGATTTTTATAGTGACTCCCTAAAAAGAACCTTCACGTAAGCAAGCCACGTGCAACTACAGAAATACTGTACAACTGGAGTGACTAAAATGATCTCTTTACAAATGCTTCTCTGGCTTTGCCATGGAGAAAGAGAGATTCCACAGCAGGTGGACTTTTTAATTTCACACCCACTCTCCACAATCCATGTGAAACATTATTTTGCTTTACATTTCTTCATCTTGTTGGTACAATTTATCTAACTGAAGAATCAAGGTTGTCTAGACAGTGTTGAAGAAACAATAACTAAAATAAATAATCTGCAGAGAGTTGACCAAAATTTCTAACATGCATGCTGTCAATTTTAAAGTTTTCTTTATGTTTTCTTTTAGTAAAATTTCAGGGTTTTCATTTAAGAACACTTCAGTATTGAAATTTTCATTTGGCTGCTCACTTGCCAAAGCTTATGTCTAAGTATATTTACTGAACAACCCTGTAATCTTTGCATTGCAACTCTGAGCCAAAGAAATATAGCAAAACAACTGTTAGTAAAGGTCAACAATTAAACATCTTTTAAAAAGGATAAATTACAAACAAAACTACATAAAGTTAGCTCAGTTTTTCTAATTGAAGCTTTTATACCATTTTCACAATTTCAACTATTCAGATACATATCTCTTGCTCTATCTCTGACTTGATTCTTTTGTTTTTCTGAATTGAAATAGTTATACATCATAGAATTATAGACTTTTCAAAATGAAACTCAATGAGCAATTGAATAGTAGTGATAAACAACAAAAACTGGAAAAGTTTAAGGGACTTTATATTTACATCTGTGGGGAAAATGAAAAATAGTTTCAAAAGACAAAATGTGAATCCGAATTTGTTCATTCTTAGCAATTACTTTTATAATAAAATAATGTATTTTCAGAGTTGGGTAGTTTCTGGGATCATCTAGTTCCATCTTTTACTAGGCACATAAATCTATATGGTGTGTACATGGTATCCAATATCAATAGCCCTTCAGATTTCATATAAATGTCAAGAATCTCACATATACCACTATCCTGATGATCTTGTTTCATACTTCAAAGAAATTAATAGGTTATCATCAGGCAGGAAATGTCTTATCTTACTACAGTGGACAATGTCAACTTATTCTTTCATGTTGTCAGGGATGTGTTGGTAAGTGTTAAGAAAACAAATTAAAAAGTTTCTTCACAGCAAAGGAAGCAATCAAGAGCATGAAGAGAGAGTCTACAGAATGGGAGAAAATCTTTGCCACCCGCACCTCAGATAGGGCATTAGTATTCAGATTATACAAAGAACTCAAAAAACTTAACACCAAAAGCCAAATAACCCAATCAATAAATGGGCAAAGGAACTGAAAAGACTCTTCTCAAAAGAAGAAATATGAATGACCAACAAATATCTGAAAAAATGCTCAACATCTGTAGCAATTAGAGAAATGCAAATTAAAACAACACTGAGATGTAATCTTATTCCAGTCTGAATGGCAATTATCAAGAATATAAGTAACAATAAATGTTAACATGGATGTGGGGAAAAAGTACACTCATACATTGTTGGTGAGACTACAAATTGGTGTAAATACACTGGAAATCAGTACAGAGATTCCTCAGAAAACTAGGATGGACTCACCATTTCACCATTTTACCCAGTTATCCTACTCCTCAGTATATATTCAAAAGATTAAAATCAGCATATTACAATGACACAACTACATCAATGTTTATAGCAGCACAATTCACAATAGCTAAGCTATGGAACCAACCTAGGTGCCCTTCAACAGATGAATGGATAAAAAAAAATGTTATCTATATACAAAATGAAATGTTATTTAGCCATAAGAAGAATGGCTTTATGACATTTGCTGGTAAACAGATGAATGTGGAGACTATCACGCTTAAGTGAAATATGACAAACTCCAAAAACCAAAAGTTGAATGTTTTCACTGATATCATATATGTGGAAGCTAACCCACAATAAAGAGAAAAGGAAAAATACAAGTTCAGTGGAGTAGACAATAGGGATTGAAGGGAAGTGGGTGGGGATGGGAAAGGAAAAGACAGTGAAATGGATCTGACCTAACTTTCCTAAGTACATAGATGAATATACCACAGTGAATCTCACCATCAAGTTCACCTACAATAAATTAATTTAAAACACTGCTGTGGATAAATGGCAGATAGATCAATAGAAGGAAGGGAGCAAGGGGTTGGGGGAGGTGAGGGGAAGGAGAGTTATTTGGTCTGAACTAGAACATGGTATATTCTATGCCTTTATTATTGTTTTGTCAAAACAGATTCTACTGTCATGTATAAGTAAAAAGAGCCAATAAAAAACTTTACACATTCATAAATTATGATGTTCTTGTCAAAGCCAATCACTTATTTAAATAAAATTTTGTCTGAATTGAGGGGGAAAAAAAAACAGAAAAAGGTCCAAAACATAAAAGCTGATTTGTATCGTTTGCTGATTCCAATGGCATAAATACTGATTTGAGGCTCTCAATGTGAAATTTCTGAAAGCAAAGCCTGGGAGGGCTGTATACAATCTGTTCTCATTTTGTAAATAATCCATCCCTTTTGATACTATCATGAAGCCTCAATTTGAGATTTGGATCCAATCCATTCTTCTTCTCTAAAAACTTCACAACGACAATTAAACTTCCCTTTTGGGGGATGGTTATTGGGGATTGAACTCAGGAGCACTCAACTACTGAGCCACATCCCCAGCCCTATTTTGTATTTGATTTAGGGACAGGGTCTCACTGAGTTGCTTAGCACTTCACTTTTGCTGAGGCTGGCTTTGAAACTGTGATCCTCCTGCCTCAGCCTCACAAAGCCTCTGGGATTCCAGGGCTGTGCCATCATGCCCTGCTCAACTTTCTGGCTCTTACATCATCAATTTCTCCATTTTTGGAGACTTTTTTTCCTAGTAACATCTAACATGTTAAGTGTGATCACAGCATTTATTTTATTCTCTCAATAACTCTTAGAACTACCTGATAGTTGTTCTTGTATGTTTAAATTTTTGATCACATTTCTATTTTGTCCTTCAAGCTTAAAATGTGTAGGGGCCTCATCTATTTTCTTCATAGCATTTTCTCCAGAAAAAAACAGTAGTGCTAAGGATCTAGTATATCCTTAACAAATAGTCATTGATTTTTGGAAAAAAATAGAAAAGTTTTATTTTTGATAGAACTTGTTCTTAAAATTGTCTTCTTTATACTGGTGGGGATGGATCCTCTTTTAATTTTACCCATTGGTCTCAGATATGCCCTGGCTATTGAAAAAATGAATCAATTTGTGAGTCTTTCATCTATAGAGTAAATAATAACATAGTATGAATCATCAAAATACTTTAACCACTACTTAAGGGAATCATACCAATTTATATCTAATAAAATATGTGTTTGGGGATTTTTATTTTATAGATCCTTATATGTTGCATATTTTATTTGTGACATAATGTTATAATTTAACATGAAGTTAAACTGATGTTTATTGGTAAACATCCTGACCATCAATGTTCAGGAAGAATTAAACAAAAAACCTGATTACTTGTTTTTTTGGTTATAACATTTTGTTAATGAGTTATTATGTATTTTTCCAAATTTAATACATTATATATTTTGCACTAGACTCTAAATTTAGCCAATATTATTTTATATGAATTCAAAATGATGGTTTTCTTACACAGGCTGGTAATAGATGACTCATCATGGTAATCCTAGCTCTCTTCTTGCTGTGTAGACACACTGGTGCATATCTTTCATTATTAATATTATCCACTTTCAGGCGATTGTATAGGCTTTCCTACCCAAGTCCATCTCTAAAATGCTAGTGACCTTGCACTTTCTTTTCTACACTCTCTACTTTTTCACTTGCCCTACTCTGCCCTGCTGATCTCAGCCTAGTACTGAGGTTTCAATGACTCAAAGCTAACAATTCCTCAAATCTTATCTCCAATTCAAATATCTCTCTTGCAAACACAATTGTTCACCTGACATTTCCATTTGAATATTCTACAGATACCTCAAAGGAAAAATGTACAAATTGAGTAGGTCTTTTTCTACTCTGTTCAAATTACATTTCTGTTTCCCAATTTTGCCTACTTTAGAGAATGATACTACCATCCATCTAATGGGAAAACCACTTCTCCCCATCAGAGTCCTGCACCATGTTCCCTCTAAGTCACCTTCTTCCTGTTTCTCTCCCTCACCAGAAAGTGAGCTCCATCTTCTTCACTGTGGTCTCTCCAGAATGCAGCACTGTGAATAACAAATACAGGTTTTTAAGACTTGCTAAATGCTGCTCTTTCACTGAGGCATTAGAGAAAAGTCTATGGATCCTTTCAGGCTTTTGTTCTTCTTGAAAATCCACTACATCTACCAAGGAAGTGCCAAAATTGAGTATTTTTAAGTGAATATGGTCAAATTTGGTGTAGATTACACACTATAATCAGTTTTCTTTTTACTGCACCAACAAGAAGCTTTAGGATGGCTAATCCAGTATAAGTCACAACTTTCAAATATGCCAATTCATTGCCTGAATGCCTTGTCATTATTCTCATTTTTGATTCCTTTCTCTTTCCAATTACATGCTTGAAGCACAAGACACTGAAGTACAATTCTTCTTCCTTAATATCACAGTGATTTAAATTTAGATCCCTTAGAGTTCTAAGGCAAATGCGTATAAGAAGAGGATTGAAAAAGTTGTTAATATTTTTGCAGGAAAATTGAACTCTACTAAGGATAATTCTAAAATAAAAAAAGCCAGACTCTGAAATTTCTCTTCTCAACAATGAACTAACGTTGCTTAAATTTGTTGTGGTTACCTTTTTTTTTTTTTTGTTCTTTATCTTATACTTCCCATAGGTTCATTATGATTAGACCCAAGTGTTAAACCACAGAGAAGACCTAAGATTGAATAATACCTCAAAAGTGAAACTAGGTTCTACTAGAATCTTGGGAGGGTGAGGAGATACCATATGAATAGAGAAATTATGGGCAGGAGGGAGATTATAAAGTGGTTTTCAATGTCCTTGGGATGAAAAGAGGAAAATTGGGGTTATCTGAGTCTCTCTGGACCATCTGATACCTAATCTGACTGTGAGGCTAACTGTCTTTGTCATTGGAAGAAGAGTGTTCTCGTGTGGCTGGCCCAATGTATGGAGTAATCTGACACTATCTAAACTAAGCATGGTATTTATATAAATGAAAATGTTAGTGGTGAGTGAGCTTGGATATTTATACACTCAGGCATTTTCATTAGCTTGTTGACATTTGAACAGACATTTAAGTCTTTTGGAGGCACTACTAGCTCACAGAACTATATTGTCAATTTTCACAAGTACCAGACAATATAAAATCAGTTCTAATAACAGCTTTGACAGAATTTAATAAAGCACAAAAAGAAAACTGCAATTTGCACAGGCTAATTTACACATATGTATAACTGAGAAATGAATTTGGAAGATGTTAGCTTTCCATCTGTACCACACAGGAAAAAAAATGGGGAAAAATGATTTACCAACTGTCAATAAACAATTTTAAATGAATTCTCATCCCAAAATAAATTTCCAATGCCCAAAATATGTTTTCTGAGCTCCCTTGCTAGGGATGGTATTTAATTTCCATGTGATTCCATAATTCTATATATGTGTCACAATATGTTGACTTTCAGTCCTGAAATTATTTTCTAAGATGGCAAAATCAAATTTAGTCAGTGTTATTTGTGCTGAGGAACAAAGAAAAATGATTTGGAGTAGGTCAAATGTGTGGGTTATTACTTCAATTTTATTTTATTTTATTTTTTTTAAACTCTTCAATGTACACCTCCTTCCACTCAGTTAATTCCTGCTCTGCAAAGCTATGTTATGGAGTCACACTATACAGCAGCCTGCTCTGGGCTTAAATTGTGTTTGGGATTCTATGTTACACAGGTAAGCAGTCTTATTCTGATCTTACTTGTGTTAAGATCCAACCTAAAAGCATGTAGAGCCAATAATTTTCACCAGATGGGATTTGTGCATCTTAATGCATATGATAAATTTTTTCTTTAGGATTAAGTAGGTTTGAAAAAGATATTAGTATAAATCTCTAGGTAAGAAGTTGGTCCAAATTTTTATAACAGAATACTGTTTCAAAGAATATTAGTCAATTCCCTCTGTCTCTATCCACAAGTTGAATTTGTTGGTTAATTTTACCACAGAGGAATTATCTGTTCTCCCCTGATAGTAAGAGCCACTGGCTACTGAGGGAGTGGGAAGTTAGTTGGGATGGAAGCTATATAAATGGTTATCATAGAATCTGGAAGCCAAAAACGACAGTCTACAGTTAAAAATAAAAAAGAAGAAAAAAAAAAGAAAAAGTTGGTTTAGGTAGAAGAAAGGAAATTCTAATATAGACTGGCAGAGTAAAATTTTAGCTGTTCTTTCTCAGTCATTTCTGGGCTGGGAGACATAGAGAGCAGAAGGCTAGGAAAAGGGTAGGGTGAGATCTCAGCATTCAGCCTGAGCAGTGTACCACAGAGCAGAAGTTGGTAATAAAGAACTATGTACTTTGTTCATCTAAGTTCCATTTAAGGAGGTTAATAGTAGCTAGCACTACTGTTGAGTATATTCCAAGTACCATTGTTACGGTTTAGATGTGAGGCATGCCTGAAAGGCTCATGTGTGAGACCAAAATGCAAGAATTTTCAGAGGTGAAATGGTGAGGTTATGACAGCCTCAACCTAATCTGTGAACTGATCCACTATTTTGGATTAACTGGGTGGTAACTGTTGGCAGGTAAAGCATGGCTGGAGGAGGTCTGTTACTAAGGACATGATTTGGGGGTGTATATTTTGCCCCTGGAGAACAGAGCTCTCTCTGCCATGTTCCAATCTGCTTTTCTCTACCACGTCCTTCCACCATGAAGTTCTACCTCAGCCCCAGAGCTGTGGACTCTGTCATCCATGAATTGAACCTCTAAAACTGTGAGCCAAAATAAACTTTTCTTCCTCCTCTATGTGTTCTTGTCTGCTTTTGGTCACACTGAAAAAAAAAAAAAAACCTGATAAATAACCATAAAATCAGAGCAAATTGTAATTGTGAGTATTAACTGACTTAATCCTCAGAATAATCATTTTATGAAAAGGGAAACAAAGGCGATGAAATTAGATGCCCAGGGTCCCATAACTAATAAGAGTTGAAGCCAGGATGTCACCACCTAACCCAGCATGAGAGGCTATCTTTAACCACCACTCTCCTGCCCTTCAGAATGGTCCATTCACTATGCTTTTTTTTTGAGGGGGGCGGGTATCAGGGATTGAACTCAGGTGCACTCAACTACTGAGCCACATCCCCAGCCCTATTTTTTGTATTTTATTTAGAGACAGGGTCTCCCTGAGTTGCTTAGCATCTCACTTTTGCTGCGCTGGCTTTGAACTCAAGATCCTCTGCCTCAGACTCCAAAGCCGCTGGGATTACAGTGTATGCCACCATGCCCAGCAGGATGGTCCATTCAAATGCCAGCCTTTGTGTAGCTTACTTCTTGCTTAGCAAGAATAACATCAGGACTTTGCCTAACAATCTCCCATATCTAGATAGCTCTCACTTCAGTGACCCAGGATGATTTTCCATAAAAGCAAACAATGAAGGATGTGACTTTCAAGAGCTGGTGGTGGAGAAATAAACAAGGAGGCTCTAGGAGCCAACTGGGGAACTCTCACTCCTGGTGACACACACAAAGTTTACTGTTAATAGTTTGGATACTTCAATGATTGTGGTTTTAAGGAAACTCAAACATGGTCTCTCTATCCTGTATGCAGGCCCTGCTCAGCAGACAAGGATGCTATTAGGAGGCCGAGTCTGCAACATCTCCTCTGAATAAAACAGTAGAGGATTGCAGCATCTGAGGAGGGAAGTTGAGCCTGTTGACTTCTAAAGTCCCTTGCTTTTGAAGCATTCCTAATCCTGTGATTGCAGAGAAATATTGCTGTTCCTTCCACATTTTTTTATCTTTTAGCACTGGCAGCTCAAACAGTTTCTGAGATGCTGAAAGCTACTTATTAAAAAAATAATTAACAGTGAGATCATCACCGGCAAGGCTGTGAGCCTTCGTGAAAAAGCTCCTGGAACTTTCAGGGTTTTAAAACAGCTGTACGTGAGCCTGAAGACTGAAAATAGCAACAACGAATAGGCGACTCCTCACTGTGGCCAATGTCCACGTTGACCACGGCTGAGTCACTGCCTGCTGTTTCAAATCTTCATTTCTTTAGACATTTTGATATTAAATGCTTTTCAGGTCATAAATAGACAAATAGTTACCCAAATTAAATGGCCACTTTTCATTTTTGAGGCACAGAAGGAGTTTTCATATACTTTGACTATTTTTAACATTTAACATATAGAAATAACTTTAAAAATCCCATTTGCAGGTATGCTCTTCAATGAATAGAAAAGGTATTCTCTGCAAAGCCTTAGAATGTGTACATATCCAGTTTTTCATGGGTGAGGAAGTTTCTTTTTTTCCTATACACAAAAACGCACATCTAAATGCATGTGTGCATATTTGTGTGTAGGCACAGGAACAATTTTCTCAAGGTGTGACTTTTTCAAGTAAAAAAAATGTATAAAAATGTGGAATATAGTGATGAAGGAATGGAATACAGAATAGTAAGTATTTATTGAGTACTTACTGTGTACAAACTATGACAGTCACTGGGTTCAGAGATGAATGAGCATTGGTCTGGCCTTAAGGAGCACCTAAATGGAGCAGCAGGGTGCAGGAGATGTGAGGGAGACTGATACATATGTAATAAGGGCCTTAGAAGATATGCCACACTGAGACAGAAATAAACATACAAGCCATCTGTAAGGCAGGCATCCTGATTCAAAACTTGACTCTGAATAGCAGAAGACAGACTGGAACTTTAAGAACACTACCGAGGGATTCATTTGCGATGAAGGAAGAGCCTTCAGAAGAAGAGTCGCTGCCATATATTGAATGCCTACTTTACATTCATTTTCTCCAATTCTTGCAACCTTGTAAGCTTGTTTTACAGACAAAACATCTAAGCTTCAGAGAGGTTCAGTGGTTTACACAATGTCACAGCAGGAGAGTGGCAGAGCTGGAATACAATCCCAGGGCTGGCCACAATTCTATGCCACTACAACAAGAACAAGCTTGTCTGGCTTTGGCTCTGCAGAACCTCTTTTTTTTTTTTTTTTTTTTTTTTTTTTGTGGCCAGAACCACTCTTTTCCCAGGCTGTCTGTTCTGAGATTGGCTGCTTCCTTCTTTCTGCTCTCTTAGCTATTAGGAGATTATCTCACTCTTGGCTGTTGAGATTATGCCGGGGACAGTCTCTATCAATGGCTTCAAGGCTTTGCTTCTCCCCCATATGTTCAGCAAAATGTTGGCTTCCTGCTTTCCTTGTTAACCCCTGGTGTGGCTCTTGTTGGTTTGGTTGACCCTGCAGCCTTCTGTCTATTGTGAGCATTCTGCATTCTCTGCTGGATCAGCAGTGTGGGGCCTGCTGGGGCAAAGGGAAGATTTATTCTACTCTCTTTGGCAGGAAGAATTGCTTCTTTGTCAAGGTTAGAGTTGCAAACACATGCCCCATTGTATGGTGTCATAATACTTCCTGGGTAAGACCATTAACTGTTTCCTGGGCCGCAGAAGTTCTGGGGTCATTGTTGAATTACCCTTTAACTTTCACTGGTATGTGGGCCTTCATTTTTCTTTTCTTTTCTTTCTTTTTTTTTTTTTTGTTAAACTGCACTATTGAACTCTGCACGTGATGGAAGTCAAAGTCTCCTGAACTGAGTCTTTGACAAAAGGAATCATGAGCTGAATCTCTGACAAGAAACATCTGTTTTAATCACCATTGTGAACTCAAAATTCAACATAATGCATGCGTGGCACATAGGAGGTGTTCAATAAAAGTTTATTGAATGAATGAACTTGGAGACGCAGGTGTGTGTGTGTGTGTGTGTGTGTGTGAGTGTGTGTGAGAGAGAGAGAGAGAGAGAGAGAGAACACTTATCTCTTTTTCTTCTGAATGGAAAGGCATAATTATCTATGCTCACTGTATAGGCTAAAAGATAATTTGGTTGACTCAGATTATAAAAGGTAATGGATATATAGGGAAAGTAACAAAGATGCAGGTTAGATTGAAGGGCATTTTTGGTGTGTAATAGAGTAATATTATCTTGATGAAATTCTACCATTTTTCTTAGTAGTAATAATCACAAAGAATTTATTTTATACTCTCCATCTCTTTCTGTCTCTCTCTCTCTCTCTCTGTACTGTCCCTGAGCCCACACACCCTTTCTGCTCCCAGGATTTAGATATACATATAAAGCTGATACACCATTTCCAGGAGAGGGACTATGACCAGAGGATGGATTGAAGAAGTGTGTTCTGAATTCCCTACCAAAAGCTCACTGTACACTGAGTGCTTTTTACAACTAGACTCTCAGGACAATCTACCTTTCTTAAACAAAACAAAATCAAAAGGTCTAGAAAAGACAGTGGGAAGTCAAATCTAATACCTGTTTTCTTTAGGAATTTTGCTACAAGTACATATAATTAGGAGCCATTTATGATATGAAAGGAGGAAATAGTTTCTTATCTCGTTTGGTTTGTTTTGGTGAGAAAAACTGTCTTAGGTCTGTTAACATATTTCCATTTAGATTTACTTCCAAATGGGGAACATCTTTGGTCTGACTGTCAGCTTTATTTAACCTTTGAAAATGTAATGAAAATAAAATGTGATTAAGTGAACCTAGAAACACAGAAGGTACCCAACTTGTTTAAGAAAGAATAGAAAATCTGAACAGAAATAGAATTGATTGAATGAATAATCAAAAAGCTTCCAACAAAGAAAAGCCCTTGATTGATGACTTCATTGGTAGATTTTTTTTTTTTTTTTTTTTTACTATTTCTTAATTGGTGAGTAGGGTTGAATCTTGGCCTAGGACATGCTAGACAAGTGCTTTACCACTGAACTGCATCCCTAGTCCTTTTTAAATTTTTTATTTTTTCACAAGATCTCACTAAACTAATAGGCTGACTTCAACCTTGTGATTCTTCTGCTTCACTTTCTTGAACACTTGGGATTATAGGTCACTGGTAAATTCTTCTAGCAAACATTTAAAGAACAATAAACATTTTTTATCAAACTCTTCTGAAGGAGAAAGAGGAGTGGAAGGAGAGAGGAAACCTTTGTAACTTATTCTCTGAGGTCAGCCTCATCCCAATACTAAAGCCAGACAAAAACATCACAAGAACGGAAACTAAAGACCAATATTTTTCCTTTAAATAAAGATGTAACACTTCTCAATAAATTACTAGCAAACTGAATCCAGTAGCATGTTAAATGGATTATATATTCTAACCAAGAGGAATTTATCCCTGAAATGCAAGGGTGGTTTATCATAAGAAAACTAATCAGGGTAATATGACACATTAACAGAATAAAGAGGAAAAACAGGATCATATTGAATTATGCAGAAAAAGTGTGCAACAAAATCCAACATGGGTTCACAATAAAAACAGTCAACAAAGTCAATATAGAAGGGAATTTCCTTAGCCTGATTAAGAGCATTTATCAGAAATCCAGAGTTAACATCATCCTTGATGGTAAAAGACTAAAAACTCTTCTCCTGTTTAGGAACAAGACAAGGATGACTGCATCCATCACTCAACCCACCATAAACTGTAAATTCTAGCCAATTTAATTAGGCAAAGAAAGAATTTTTTTTTAAAAAAAGAATAAGGTAGAAGCAGAAGCAAAACTATTTGTCAATGATCTTATCTATGTAAAATACCAAAGCATCTACAAACAAACAAAAAACTATTGAAGCTAATAAACAAATTGGGTAAATTTACAGTATATAGGATTCACACACACACACACACACACAAAACAAATAAACAAACAATTGTGCTTATATACAAGAGCAATGGTCAATGGAAAAGTGAAATTTAAAAAATAATTCTACTGTGGTATATCCATACAATATAATATTAATCAGTCATTACAAGGAAACTACTGATACATGTCATGACATGGAAGTTCCTACAAAATGTGATGTTAATTGAAAGAGGGCAGACACAAAAATCATGTACTGTACCGTTCAGTTTATGTAAAATATTCAGATTCTGTAAATCCATAAACACAGAAATCTGATAGTGTTTGCCAGGAGTTAGAGGAAAGAGAAAAAGGGGGAGTGACTAATTGATACTGGCTTCTTTTGAGGATGAAAAAGTGTTTTAGAACTTGAAAGTAATGATTGCACAACATTGTGAATGTGCTGAATGCTATTAAATTACACATTTGAACATGGTTAATATTGTGTTGTGTGATTTTTGCCTCAATGAAAAGTAAAGAAGGAAATTCTGTACCATATTGGTTCCTCTTGTACTAGAGTCAATGCAAATAGGAGAATGCTGAACTTCGTCTTTAAAAAACTGACTCATATTTAAAAAGAAAATAAAATTGTTAAAAGAAATTTTAAAAAGAAGGTACTGTCTATGGATAGATTGAGGACACAGAGCTGGGTTGATAAGAAAATCTCTACTACTAGGCCTGATCAAACAACACATATATTTGCTTGAATGATGTCCATAGCATGCCATTATATTGTTTGAGCATTTGAAAGGCTATAAAATCTGCTCTCCTCCTCTGCAATCACTAATTTTGTTAAAGAGCTGACCATATGTCCAAAGCCTCTCCTGGACTGGCAGGAAGCAATACAGTTGACTCAGGAAGAGTATTCTGACCTGACTCAGGAAGGGAGAAGGGTTCATGGGGTTGGGGACAAATCATAAAGAAGAGAATGAAATCAAAAGCCAGGGAAAACATCTAGTTTTAGTCCAAGTAGATGAGCTCAAGCAGAGCATGAGCCAAAGCAATTATATTGAGTAATCAGACAAAATGGAGAGTTTTCACAAAAGAAGATAAATTAGTGGCATATGGAAAAAATACAGATAATTTAAAAACATTTTATAAATCACTTGTGGCTTTGGTTAAAGAAGGTGTCCCTGAGAGCACCCACTTAAGTTGAACAAGGAGTATACAGAAAGTTAAGAATTCCTTGTTAAGTTTTACATATCTTTCTCTAAAAACAAGGGGAATTAATGGATTAGTGTTGGGTAAAGATGGGTGAGCATATTTCATATGGTAAATGGGATTTATATTATATTCTAACAAATGTGCTAGAATGGGTCACAGATAGTAATGAACAGAAGTAGATGAATGTGGGAAAAGATCATATATGAGACAGGTCTTTGTTTAGTGTCACAGTTTATGTAGGACAAGAAAAGATACTAAGCTTGGACATGTAAGTATAGAACAGACAAAGTTCCCAATTGCTGAGAGTTTGGTCATTATCTATTTTCCTCCATGCAGATGAAATCCATTAGAAAGTTTTTTTTGAGCAATGCAGTTGACTCAGGAAGAGTATTCTGACCTGACTCAGGCAGGGAGAATATGATAAAAATTCATATTGAATCTTGGCCTAGGACATGCTAGACAAGTGCAAGGCACTTGATAAACATATGATAAGAAGCCAAATTTTTTGAAAATAAACTTAATAGTATTTAATATGAATTTAAAACATGGTACATCACAATAGAGAGATGACTGGTTAGGACATTTTGGTTGTTATCTAGCCAAGGTGATCAAGAGGCTAGAAAGGTCACAATGAGATTTAGAGAAAAGATTATACGGATATAAAATGTAGTGATGGAAAAAATACATATACTTTATACTAAGATCTTAAAAATGCTGTCAAAAGTCCATACAAATCTGTTAATATCACCTGCTTCTGAAACTCATTATCGGAGAAATGTTACATTTGGCTAACTAACAATCACAGACCAGCCTACCGCTATTATTTTCTTTTCCTTGCCATTTTTCTTTCTTTTTCTTCTTACAAGGCTGAGTGGGTCCTCACTCACGCTTAGTGAATGGATGTCTTCAGAACTGTGCTGATTCAGTGTTGCTAGATGAATGCATTTTTACAAGTATCTCATTTTCCACTGCTGTAGCCAAGAGTCTTAATTAGGTCATGTGACGGTGGCTGAGGGTGGGATGGGAAACAGAAAACCCAGCAACCAGAAACTCACCAAGAGTTGTTCAGCACTGTCAGCAGCTGTGTCGATGGGTGAGACAGAAAGACCTTGAGGTAGACAGGGATGGGGAGAAGGCAAGGGGGCGGAACAGCCTAATAATAAGGTTACCCCCTCCTGTGCCCCCAGACCCAGGAAAAGGGCTCCTTCCTATGGAGACCACTGAACCGAGGAGAGTTTGGCAGAAATCACAGGTCCTACCCATTAGTAAGCCAAAAGTCTGAAACAAGGAGGCCTTCTTTTTCTTTCCCCAACTTGCCTGGTTCACTTAGGGTGGCTCTCAGCTGTTAACTAGGCCAGTGGCTACACTTATTAAGGTTGCAGTTGCTGCTCACAGTTTAACTTCAGGAAATGCAGTTCACTATTTGTACCAAACTGTTTCTCTTCATTGAGCCTCCTTTCTGGAAAAGGAAGGGTCGAAAGAGATAACCTCTAATCATTTCTCTAACTTAAAATTCCAGGGTTTCAGAAAAGGAACAGAAAACAGTTCACCAGGAAATGGCTGTCAAGATGACACAATTTACCAAGCCACTGCTCCATTTTCTTTTTTTCTTTTTTTTTTTTCCCCACCAGAGAGGTTCCGCTTTATTACAAAAGGCTGTGTGTTTATATAGACCTAAGGAGAGGTGGCAGGGCCGTTTATTGGCAAGCTCTTCCATATGTCAGTTCCAAAGCCCAAGAAGTTAATTCTTTTTTTTTATTGGTTGTTCAAAACATTACATAGCTCATGACATATCATCTTTCATACATTTGATTCAAGTGGGTTATGAAATCCCATTTTTACCCCAAATACAAGTTGCAGAATCACATTGGTTACATATCCACATTTTTACATAATGCCATACTAGTGACTGTTGTATTCTGCTACCTTTCCTATCCCCTACTATCCCCCCTCCCCTTCCCTCCCATCTTCCCTCTTTACCCCATCTGCTGTTATTCAATTCTCTCCCTTGTTTTTTCCCCTTTCCCCTCACCATCTCTTATATGTAATTTTGTGTAACAATGAGGGTTTCCTTCCATTTCCATACAGTTTCCCTTCTCTCTCCCTTTCCCTCCCACCACTCATTACTGTTTAATGTTAGACTTTTCCTCATGCTCTTCCTCCCTGCTCTGTTCTTAGTTGCTCTCCTTATATCAAAGAAGACATTTGGCATTTGTTTTTAAGGATTGGCTAGCTTCACTTAGCATAATCTGCACTAATGCCATCCATTTCCCTGCAAATTCCATGATTTTGTCGTTTTTTAGTGCTGCGTAATACTCCATTGTGTATAAATGCCACATTTTTTTTTATCCATTCATCTATTGAAGGACATCTAGGTTGATTCCAGAGTCTAGCTATTGTGAATTGTGCTGCGATGATCATTGATCTGGCAGTGTCCCTATAGTATGCTCTTTTAAGGTCCTCAGGGAATAGTCCAAGAAGTGCAATAGCTGGGTCAAATAGTGGTTCCATTCCCAGCTTTCCCAGGAATCTCCATACTGCTTTCCATATTGGCTGCACAAATTTGCAGTCCCACCAGCAATGTACAAGTGTACCCTTTTCCCCACATCCTCGCCAGCACTTGTTGTTGTTTGACTTCATAATGGCTGCCAATCTTACTGGAGTGAGATGGTATCTTAGGGTGGTTTTGATTTGCATTTCTCTGACTGCTAGCGATGGTGAGCATTTTTTCATGTACTTATTGATTGATTGTATGTCCTCCTCTGAAAAGTGTCTGTTCAGGTTCATGGCCCATTTGTTGATTGGGTTATTTGTTATCATATTGTCTAATTTTTTGAGTTCTTTGTATATTCTGGATATTAGGGCTCTATCTGAAGTGTGAGGAGTAAAAATTTGTTCCCAGGATGTAGGTTCCCTATTTACCTCTCTTATTGTTTCTCTTGCTGAGAAAAAACTTTTTAGTTTAAGTAAGTCCCATTTGTTTATTCTTGTATTTAACTCTTGGGCTATGGGCGTCCTATTAAGGAATTTGGAGCCCGACCCCACAATATGTAGATCGGAGCCAACTTTTTCTTCTATCAGGCGCAGAGTCTCTGATTTGATATCAAGCTCTTTGATCCATTTTGAGTTAACTTTTCTGCATGGCAAGAGAAAGAGGTTCAGTGTCATTTTGTTGCATATGGATTTCCAGTTTTCCCAGCACCATTTGTTGAAGATGCTATCCTTCCTCCATTGCATGCTTTTAGCCCCTTTATCAAATATAAGAAAGTTGTAATTTTGTGGATTGGTCTCTGTGTCCTCTATTCTGTACCATTGGTCCACCTGCCTGTTTTGGTACCAGTACCATGCTGTTTTTGTTACTATTGCTTTGTAGTTCAGTTTGAACTCTGGTATCCATATACCTCCAGATTCACACTTCCTGCTTAGAATTGCTTTTGCTATTCTGGGTCTTTTGTTTTTCCATATGAATTTCATGATAGCTTTATCTATTTCTACAAGAAATTCCATTGGGATTTTGATTGGCATTGCATTGAACCTGTAGAGAACTTTTGGTAGTATCGCCATTTTGATGATATTGGTTCTGCCTATCCATGAACAGGGTACATTTTTCCATCTTCTAAGATCTTCTTCTATTTCTCTCTTTAGGGTTCTGTAGTTTTCATTGTATAAATCGTTAACCTCTTTTGTTAGGTTAATTCCCAAGTGTTTTATTTTTTTTGAGGACATTTTGAATGGGGTGGTTTTCCTCATTTCCATTTCAGAAGTTTTGTTGCTGATATATAGGAATGCCTTTGATTTATGTGTGTTGATTTTATATCCTGCCACTTTGTTGAATTCATTTATTAGTTCTAGTAGTTTCTTTGTAGAACCTTTTGGGTCTTCTAGGCATAGGATCATGTCGTCCGCAAATAGTGATATTTTAAGTTCTTCTTTTCCTATTTTTATGCCTTTAATTTCTTTTGTCTGTCTAATTGCTCTGGCTAGTATTTCAAGGACTAAATTGAATAGAAGTGGTGAGAGAGCATCCCTGTCTTGTTCCAGATTTTAGAGGGAATGCCTTCAGTTTTTCTCCATTTAGAATGATGCTAGCCTGAGGCTTAGCATATAGAACTTTCATAATGTTGAGGTAAGTTCCTGTTATCCCTAGGTTTTCTAGTGTTTTGAACATAAAGGGATGCTGTACTTTGTCGAATGCTTTTTCTGCATCTATCGAGATGATCATATGGTTCTTATCTTTAAGTCTATTGATGTGGTGAATAACATTTATTGATTTCCGTATATTGAACCAGCCTTGCATCCCGGGGATGAATCCTACTTGATCATGGTGCACAATTTTTTTGATATGCTTTTGTATTCAATTCGCCAGGATTTTATTGAGAATTTTTGCATCTAGGTTCATTAGAGATATTGGTCTGTAGTTTTCTTTCTTTGAAGTGTCTTTGTCTGGTTTTGGGATCAGGGTGATGTTGGCCTCATAGAATGAGTTTGGAAGAGCTCCTTCTTTTTCCATTTATTGAAATAGCTTGAAAAGTATTGGTATTAATTCTTCTTTGAAGGTTTTGTAAAACTCAGCTGTATACCCATCCGGTCCAGGGCTTTTCTTGGTTGGTAGTCTTTTGATGGCTTCTTCTATTTCTTCCTTTGTTATTGGTCTGTTTAAATTGTGTGTGTCTTCCTGACTCAATCTGGGCAGATCATATGACTTAAGAAATTTATCGATATCTTCACTGTCTTCTATTTTATTAGAATATAGGGTTTCAAATACTTTCTAATTATCTTCTGTATTTCTGTAGTATCTGTTGTGATATTGCCTTTTTCATCCCGTATGTTAGTAATTTGAGTTTTCTCTCTTCTCTTCCTTAGCATGGCTAAGGGTCTGTTGATCTTATTTATTTTTTCAAACAACCAACTTTTAGTTTTATCAATTTTTTCAATGTTTTTTTTTGTTTCAATTTCATTGATTTCTGCTCTGATTTTAATTATTTCTTGTCTTCTGTTATATTTGCTGTTGTTTTGCTCTTCCTTTTCTAGGGTTTTGAGATGTAGTGTGAGTTCATTTATTTGTTGTTTTTTTCTTTTTTTGAGGAATGAACTCCATCCAGGAAATGAATTTCCCTCTTAAAATTGCTTTCATTGTGTCCCATAGATTTTGGTGTGTTGTGTCTGTATTGTTGTTTATCTCTAAGAATTTTTTGATTTCCTCCTTTATGTCTTCTGTAACCCATTTATCATTCAGTAACATATTGTTTATTTTCCATGTGATGCAGGATTTTTTCTTCCTTCTTTTATCATTGATTTCCAGTTTCATTCCATTATGATCAGATATGGTGCATGGTATTATCTACACCCCTTTATATTTACTGAGGGTTGCCCTATGGAATAATATATGGTCTATTTTTGAGAAGGATCCATGTGCTGCTGAGAAAAAAGTATATCCACTTGATGAAAGTAAGCTTTCAATGAAAAGAGTTTTCTTTTTTGTTTTTTGTCTTCATTATCTGATGTTATGTCTTCTACTTGATCTAGTCTATTTGTAATATTCTCATTTGAATTTTTAATTTGGTTTATAGTTTCCTGCATTTCTAGGATTACTGTTTGATTTTTTTAAAGATCTCTATCTCCTGGTAAAGTTCCTTCTTTACCATTTGAATTTGTTTGTTTAATTCATTTTCAAAATATACTTTTATTGCTTGGACTTGCTGTCTCATGTCTTCTCTAATATTCCTTTCCATCTGAGTTAGGTATGCCTTGAGTTCTTTCCCTATCCATGCTTCTGATGCTTATAGGTCCTCCTGTAGATTTAAGTTGTCCTGCATTGTTTGTACTCCTTTTTTCCCTTGTTTTTTCATGATGTTCACGTTACTTTCCAGCTATGTTTGCTGTGTTTTTGCTTTCTCCTATAAATTTGTTTTGGCTTTGTATATCTCTGTTGTCTCTCCTTTGTGGTGGGAGATTATGCCTAGAGATGTTGGGCTTTATTGTACTTTAAAGCTGATTCATTCAATTTATAAATGGCTTCTGGATTCTGTATGCATATAGTGATTTGTTGTTTGTTCTTAGGACTTTATGTTTAGGTTAGGTGCTATGAAGGTATAAGGGTTTGTATGTCTTGGCTACTTTAGAAGGTTGCTCTACTGAAGGGGGATACTAACCGTCAACTGGATCAGGGTGTTGGTAGTAGCTAGGTATTTAGGAGCCCTATAGACAGCCTGGAAACATTCACCTATTTGCATTTAGACAATTACACGTAATGGAAGACGTAATGCTTGGGATGAAAGTTGGGGGGAAGGGGAAGGAAGGTGCTCTTAAAAAGAAAGAAGGAGAAGGAGATAGATAGCACAGTGGAGAATGGAAAGAACAACAAAACTTGAAAGGGGAAAGAAAGAAGGGAAAGGGGAGAGAAAAAATAGAATAAAATAAAATAAGAAATTAAATTAGGTCTTAGAGATCCAATTTCTTCTCTTCCCGTAGGCAGAGCTGTGCCCTCCGGGCTGAGTTTTGCCCTCTATGTGTCAACAGCAATCCCTGTAAGGCGGCTCCTGGGAGTCTCTCAATCCTGTTGGTCCAGAGCCATTTTACTTCTCTGGCCCCTCCTCCCCTTCCTCCTACCAGCCAGCCAGGTCCTGCTCACCGGAGGCTGTTCCCTAAGGATCTGGTCACACTTTCAGCCCCACTGCATGCCCTATTTCCCTATTGGCCCTTACGGTCACGCCCACGGAGAGATTTTTGAAGTTTCTTGGTTGTTTGTATCTGGTGTGGGTGGGAGTCACACACCTGCACTGAGCACTCTATCATTCATCTGAGCCCCAGTGCTGTGGAGCTGTGGTCTGGGAGTCAATAGTTTAATTTTTCCAGACCCATTTGTTGGGCACGCCCTTGGAAGCTGGCGGCTAAGACCTTGGGTGTGGCCACTGGTGGTAATGGGAGTTGGGGGTCGAGGATCCCCTCTGCTTCCCTCAGCCCCTACAATCACGACCACTCTGCTGGCGGTAGGAGGAGTTGGGGGTCTGGAGTGTCCTCTGTTTCCCTCCGCCCCTACCGCCACGCCCTCTCCGTTGGCAGTTGGGGGTGTTAGGGTGGGGAGTCTTCTCTGCTTCCCTCTGCCCCTACAGTCACACCCACGTCACTGGCAGTAGGGGGAGTTGGGGGTCAGGAGTCCCTTGGCCCTTACGGTCACGCCCACGGAGAGATTTTTGAAGTTTCTTGGTTGTTTGTATCTGGTGTGGGTGGGAGTCACACACCGGCAAAAGTAGATTCCGCTGGGAAGGAATCTTGTTGGTTGAACTCTGGTGACTTCCCCTCTCTGCTATGGTGGGTCCCTGGCTCCTTGCCGGAGTATCCGAAGGGAGGGGTGGGACTGGCTTGTCTCTGGTCTAACTCAATCTCTGGTTTTAGTTCTCATCTTGCTATTTCATAAAGGCTTGGTTAGAGTCCCTTCATGTCACCTCCTGAGCTGGGCGGGCGGGGCTGTTTGCAGAGCCGGGCAGGCAGCGGCCATTCGAACGTTCACTGCAACGGGCGGGCGGTGGCCGTTCAGCAGCGGCCGGTGGGACTGGACCCCTGTGCCGCATGGCCGAGATTCACTCATCTGGGACAAACTGACACCTCCAATAAACTTACTAATTCCCGGCAGGTCTCTTTTCAGCGGAATTTTGCTAAAAGTTTCTCAGCAGGTAGAATCTAGGCATATTAATGGGTCTCTCTTATCCCGTTACTGTGGAGGTACTGAAAGTGCTGCCTCCTCACCGGCCACCATGTTGGGTCTCCCACTGCTCCATTTTCATTCTCAGTCTTTCAAGCCAGTCTCTTGGTGGCAAAAATCACAGACATTTCACCACAGCTCCAAGTCCCCCTCTCACATCCCAATTATAAATTTTTATTGCAGTGGCAGAGGGTAGGATAAGTGTAAACACATCTAAAACCACTGAAGCATCATGAGATGTGTTGACAACTTCGCCTTCAGTGTACTAGTGTTTGTTATTCCTGATAATGTCCACAGCTCCCCACTTCTGAGTTCATAATTTGATAGTTAAATATTATATCTTGTCTGCACCACTTTGCTTTGCCAAAAAAGCTGTTAGTGCCTTTTTAGAGACAAATTTTATATTGCCAAGAAGTTTAAACATTATGTTTCATTATAGTAATTTGTGTGTGTGTGTGTGTGTGTGTGTGTGTGTGTGTGTGTGTATGTGTGTGTATTGCTAGGAAAGATCTGAAAACCATGAAAAGTAAATCAGGCTGGTGAGCATATGGTGGTCAGTTCTGCAGGCAGCCTTTCCTGAATAGCAGTGGATAGCTAAGTCCCATTCAAAAGCCAGCCCCTTAAGCCTTGCCTTCTCAATAGGAGTTTTGCTTAAAAAGATAAAAGTGGAATGGATTATGGAAAGAGATAAGAAAGCTTGGGTCGGTGCTCTTTGTGGTACTGTACTCAGCACCAATGGCAAACATTGAAAAGTATTCTGAAAGTGAGGTTTCAAACTTTCTCTAGTAAATATTCAGTTGCAATTAAGCACTGTAGGTCAACATGACTCTCTGAATGTTACCGAGGCTTACTTAGATAACAAACCCAATAGGGTACATTCTAGAAAGAAGGCTCCTTTTTGGAAGTGCAAAGGAAAATCTATTAGGAATATATTAGTTAGAATGAAAGCTGGTAAAATGTTTTATAGATCAGTTCAATAGGTGAGCTTGAAAGATGTTTCTTTAAATGTCTGGAGATACAGGGTTTTCAGAGCTTTTTATTGGAAAGTGACGTGAATCAAATCAATGGTGATACTTGTTTCAAGTTTTGTAGGAAACAGTTCTTCCCCATTTTAATTAACCCGATGATATGTCTTTTTGTTTTCTACTGGTGAGAATTTATCCTATGTCATCTGAAACATCTCAATTAACCTTGTTCATATGTGTTGTTGCTGTGGACTCTAAAACTGGCATTTCATTGGCTTCCAGTATTACAGAAATTCAGCATGATAGAAAAAGTAATTACTGCTAACAATTCTAAACACTTCCCTCAGAACTATGAACACTGGACTCTCAGTGCTATTTTGTGCTATTTTATTTTACTTAACTTTTTGACTATAGATTGGATTTTGTTCTTCTTCTTTGGTTTTGCTAATCCCATCCAATTGACAGACATTCACCATATCAATACATGAAAGAGAGACGGAGGCAATGACAAAAGAATTCAAAACAACTGCTTCAGGCCTCTAGTTCACTTTGTGCTAAGAGCTGTAACCATAGGTTTCCTGTTATGATAACAGCTAGGAGTACCACTGTTCCCACAGGCCTGTCTGCTTATGGTGACTGAAGTCCTGAGATCTGTCTGATCATATTGTCAGTTCACCTACACTACAATCATAAACAGACAAAGTTCAGTTTAAATGGACCTCATAAAGGAAAATTTGTTGGAAGAATGTGCTACATCTAGAGGTGGGTGTGGGGTCCCTTCCATTTAGCATGATAACTAAGCAGGGAGAGGATCTGGCATGCTTGTGTAAGTCTTGTATAATTTAGCATCTTTGCCTTTTTCTTTCTTTCTCTTTTTCTGTCTTCAGTGGCCTGGGCCAGCATCCCAAGTATAGGTTTCAGAATGATCATCCAATGCTTCATAGACTGCTTTGGCTTCACACTTTTTCTTTTCTTGCTTCTACCACTTCACAAGAGAAAAGTCCTAAGATCCCAAGTCATGTCAATGCACCTCCATGACCAGCAATGCCCATGATGTTATAAATCATGGATGTCATGGATTTTGATCCATTCCAATATGTATTACATGCCACTTATGAATGGGATCAATAGCAGCAGAGACAAAAATCCCATTTGTCTATTTTGCTTTGGTTTCCTATGTGCTTTTGGGAACCAAAAAAAATCATACCAGCAATTTGAAAGGCATCTGCTGTTTTCTTTCTAGTTGTTCAAGTACAGGTCTTACCTTTAAGTCTTTGATTCATTTTGAAGTACCATATTTTGAAGAGGCTGTCCTTTTTCCATTGTATGTTTTCAGCACCTTTGTTGAGCAACCTGTGTTGGCTGTAATATGTGTATTTGTTTCTGGTATCTCTATTCTGGCCCTTTGATCTATGTGTCTGTTTTATCCTATTTTGGTTACTATGGCCCTGAAGTATATCCTGAAATGAGATACTTTGATTCCCCCCTACATTTTTTTTGTTATTTTGTTCAAGAATATTTTGGCTATTTGGGTCTTTTGTGCCTCCATATGAATTTTAGAATTGCTTTTCCTGGTTTTGTGAAGAGTGTCACTGGTATTTTGATGGGGATTGCAAGTAGCTTTGGGTAGTATGGACATTTTAACAATATTAATTCTTCCAATCAATGATTATAGAAGTTCTTTTCCATTTTGGGGGGGAGTCTTCAATTTCTTTCACTAGAGTTTTGTAATTTTTACTGTAGAGGTCTTCCATTTACTTGGATAGAATTATCCCATTATCCCGAGGTATTTTATCTTTTTTTTTTTTTGGTAGTTATTTTAAATGGAATTGCTTTCATGATTTCTTTCAGTAAAATTGTTATGGGTATATAAAAATTGTTACTCTTTTTTATGTTGGTTTTGTATCCTCAAACTTTACTAAATTCATTACTCATTTCTAATGGTCTTTTGGTGAAATCTTTAGGTTATTCTCAATGTAGGATCATATCATTTTCTAACAGGGAAAATCTAACTTTCTCTCTTCTTTTTATGCCTTTTATTTCTTTCTCTTGCCTAATTCCTCTGAATAAAATTTCGAGTACTCTATTGAATAAAAACAGTGAAAGTGGATAACTTTATCTTGTTTCAGATCTTAGAGGAAACACTTTCAGCTTTTCTCCATTTAGTGTGATGTTGGTCATGGGTTTATTACACATAGTCTTTATGATGTTAAGGAATAATACTTTTATATCTATTTTTCAGGGTTTTTGTCATAAAAAGAAGTTGAATTTTATCAAATGCTTTTCTGTATCTATTGAGATGGTCACATGATGTTTATTGATATTTTTTGTTGATGTGATGTATTACCTTTCTTGGTCAGTGTATGTTGAACCATCCTTGAATCCCTGGGATAAATATCACAACAGCGGAAAACAATAAAGGAATGAAGAGATAACCTACAACATAGGAGGAAAGAGTTGCCAACTATTTGACAAAGGATTAGCATCCAGAATAGTAAGGAACTCATAAAACTTAACAACAAAAGGTAAATAATCTGACTAAAAATGGGTAAATGATCTGAAGAGACACTTCCCAAAAGAAGAAATACAAATGAACAAAAGTAAACAAAAAAAAACCACTCAGTATTATTATCCATAAGAGAGATGAAAATTAGAACTACTATGAGATATCATCTCACTTCTGATTAGATATTACCCCAAAAGGCAAAAACAAACAAACAAACAAATAAATGCTGGCCAGGATATGAGAAAATGACAGTCTTATATACTTTGGGTGGGAATGTAAATTAGTTCAGACATTATGGTAAATAGTATGGAGTTTTCTTAAAAAACTAAAAGTAGATCTACCATATGATCCAGCTATTTCACTTTGTGAATATATCCAAAGGAAATAAAATCAGCACAGCAAAGAGATGTCCATATTTATGGCAGTACTATTCACAATAGCTGAGATATTGAATCAACCTAGGTGTCCATGAAGTAATAAATAATTAAGGAATATGTGGAGTACATACACACTAGTTATTGTTTGGCCACTACAAATGAAATCCTCATTTGTACCAAAATAGATGCAAATGGGGGGGGATTATATTAAATGAATTAAGTAAAATGTAGAAACAAATAATTAATCTTCTCACTCACATGTGGGAGCTAAAAAAAGTTGACTTGAATATAAAATACTTATTACTAGAAGATGGGAAGTGGGGAGAAGTGATAGAGGGAGGCTGAATATTGGGTAGCAAAACAGCTAAAAGAAATATAAGTTCTAGTGTGCCTTAGCACAGTGGAAAGACTGTAGTTCACAGTAAGATTTTATATATTTTATGAAGATCTAGAACACTAGAATTCAAAGTCTCCAAATATAAAAAAAAAATGATAGACAGGGTAATGCTAATTAACCTGATTTGATCAGTGCATGCTGTTTTCATGTGTTTAGATTTTTCATTGTATCCCACTGATATGCACCATCAATACATGCTTATTTAACATTTAGAGCAATTTAATGATAAAAACCCTCAAAATCTATGAATAATCAACAAAATGCAAAGGAGAAGCTTTGAACTTCTCATTTTTTTTTTGTGGTACCAGGTATTGAATTCAGGGGTACTTGACTACTGAACTACATCCCCATCCCTATTTTGTATTTTATTTAGAGACAGGGTTTCACCAAATTGCTTAGCACCTCACTTTTGCTGAGGCTGGCTTTGAACTCAAGATCCTCCTGCCTCAGCCTCCCTAGCAGCTGGGATTACAGGTGTGTGCCACTGCACCCAGCTGAACTTTTCATTCTTAAGTAGTTACATCATTTTTCTGTAAAACTCAAAGACAGATTTATTGTACATTAGTTTGCCTTGTAATCGAGAATTTCGTAAATGTCATATAAATAAAACTTACTTACATGAAGAACCATCTTTTCATATTGAGACATAATCCTTCTATACATGATTTGTTAAGGGTTCTTAACCTGTAGTGTTCCTTACATTCTTACATATAACAATAAGCTTAGATTCTTGTGTGATAAAATGATGTAGGATGAGCTCTCTGAAAGCATATTCAGTACATTTTAAAACATTTTACACATCAATAGTGTTTATACACTTATATATTTCACACTTCATTACTGATGTTTAATAGGAGTCAATGATTTAGGTGCTGGGAATACAATAAGAACCTACAGTGTGAAGCCCTCTTCCTGCAGAGTTCGTATTTTTAAAGAGGAAGATAGGCAACAACAATAACAACTCGAATAACAGCTATGACAAACATTCCATAAATAAGCATATAATATCTTAGTAGAAAACTAAGGCTGGTTTTTAGTTTTATTTTTCCTTCTCCTCTCCTGAGTGAGCAGAGAGATGGGCTGTCATTTCACATAAGCTTATGAGGGAGAACCTCCCTATTGGTGTCATATATGAACAGAGATTTGAATGGAGATTGCAGGAAGGAGAAGTTTGAAAATCACTGAAAGAAGGCTTCATCTTATGATAGATTGTAGTTATACAATCCAAGAGGGCAATCAGAAAATAAAATTAAATCAACTAATTGGTTTAATGAACATGGACAAATGATTTGTAGTCTGAACTTTTCACTTTTATATTAGCTATCTTCATGGCACATGAATATAAACTAAACTATAGCTTTAGGTTCACTAGATTTTAAAGGCAAGATAGAAATCCCTGGCTGGAACCCCATGGTGAAAAACCTTCAGTGACCATCACCCATTCTTTTTCTAGAATTTTAGCAGCAAGTGATAACCCAGGAAGCAGTTGGAAAAAGCAATTGCTGTAGAACTCAGTCTCCCTACCTCTGCAGTGAAAGTAAGTAGCTGTCACCAGCAGCAATGTCAACAAACTACATGGTGCTCACAGCAATCAGTCAACCAGCAGAGATGCACTGAATGATTTGAAACTTAAAAAATCATTCTGCTCTTTTATGGAAAAAAGATCCTTGGGAGAAAGAGTCAAAATGGGAGAAACAAGCACATGAAGGAAATCAGGAATTCAAATTGCGGATGCCTGATGCCTGAGAAGGCACTTGATTATTCTAGTTTGGGCCTTAAGGAAAAATATTAAGGATGGAGACATCATTTGGCAGTTATGAAAGAATAAATGGGATATAAATCTATGAATTGAGTGTGGTAACTGTGGAGAGAGAGTAGGCAGAAATAGAAAGGGGACCATACCTAGCCCTGCAACACTTAACTTTTGCAGGTGTGACAAAAGAAGTAGCCAGAAAAAAACAAAACAAAACAACAACAAAATAAAGCCAGTAATATTATAGGGCAACCAGGAGAGTGTGATGTCAGGAAAAGGAAACCAAAAGACAAAAAAGTATTCTGCTGCAAAATATACCAGAAATGTAATAATAATAGTGACTAGACTGTGTTGTACCATTATTATCTGCCAAACATTGTTTTGAGGGTATAGATGGACTGTCTCCAACTTGATAGGTAGTATTTTCATCCAAATTTTACAAATGAGAAAATTGTGGGAGAGATATTAATAACTTGTTTTTGTCATACAATCCAACTGTTAATGTAGGAATTGGGGAAAACTGTTGACTGAGCTCTTTAGTTGACCAGTGTGGAATCTGGACTGGCTGAAGTGGTCTATGGGAAAATGGGAAGTAAGATTAGGATAAAGTTAATGGAAGAAATTCATGTGGAGATGCCTTTAAAGATAGGTAGGGTTTAAATAGATAAAAAGGCCAAGTATAATATTCCAAAGATGGTCAGACCATTACTGAGCTTAATATATAGAATTTTATGAAATGTTAAGGTCAGTAATTTGTACAAAATGTGCACTTATGGAATGATGGCTGTCTGTCTAAATTGGAGGTCCAAAGCTCAGAAGCCTACAGAGACCAGACTCAATAAAAATGAGGAAAATGAGCCAATTTAAAACTTTGGAATGAGAAGATTGGGGCATACTGGAGAAGAGCCAGAAGATGGAAATTTTTATGTAAAATCTTCCACATTTTCAAGTACTAGCATCTAATTCAATTGTTTTGATGATACTGTTTAATTTATACAGAACATGACTGTGAGATATATCCTGTTCAAGGACACTAGTTTATGACTTCTAGTCTGTATAATGTCAACTTAGTGAATTAAAAGAGTTGTTTTTAGGGGAAATACAAATCTATAGTAAAACAAGTGATTTAAGGACTTTTTGACATAGATTATCAGAATTTTAGACAGCAACTTATCGTTTAAAAATAAGTCATTGGAAAAAATATTCACATATACATATATATGCAAATACAAACACACACACACACATACATTTAAGGCTTTCAATGAGTGCAAAAAAGAAAAGCACAGGTAACCTACCATCATTAGTATTTAACTTAGAGCTGCCTGACAATTTCTGTGCTCCAAAGAAAACTCAAATGCATGCGATGGCTCTGAGGACCACCAAAATGTTTATGATTACTATACCTCTCACCCTGTCCCCATTCTGAGACAACTGTTGAGGTGACAGCCTTAAGTGGAATTCACAGAAATGGGAGGATATGAGGTAATCTTTTTCTAAGGGAAAAAGAATTTTTTATAGTTAGGTAAATATTTTATCATGACTTGGTATATCTCATAGGATACTGCTTAGATTAAAAGAATACATCTACAGAATTGTTATTTGGTACATCATTTTATGCAAAACTATTGCCTGCTGCAGTGCTGACAAATAATATTCCAATCTATCATTTAATCTTAAAATGAGACTTTTCAGGTCTCTTAGGCACCTCAAACCTCTTTTATCCACTTTTACATGACATTCCATTTCTGCTGGTGGGGTCTTTGGGGTTTGACATCAAGGGAGTGTGGAACTGAGGTGTTAACCACATGCAGGGACCATCCAGTGATTTGGAAGTCAACTAAATTATTTCTTTTGATCAACAATGACAGCAGAATACTTTTTTGTCTTGGTCTGTGCAATGACATATAATTTTCACACAGATTGACTCTATGTGAAAAATTATGTATCCAAAAAGGCAGTTTAGGGTTTTTAGTGTGTTAATATTGGAAAGTTATTTTATTATCATATGCATGTATTAGAGGGAAGTCAATTTACCATAATATGGTCCATCTTTCCCTTTGTTTGTCTATAAAATCTTTAATAATCACTTAATATGTGGTTCCTGGATTAAATTATGGTCATAACAGTATATAAAAATGTGGAAATTCATTTTTATCAAGAATGATGCATGAATATGAAAAAATTACCCAAATGAATAGACTTTCTTTTCTTAACGTGTTTGTTTTGACTAAATAATCTTTGCAGTTTTGTTATTTGATATTTAAAATTGAATAGTTTTAACATACTTCACTGTTTAAATTAAGAACACAAACTCATTACTAAAATGTAGATGAGTTCTTTACTCCCAGGTAAATCAGGTATATCTAGTATGGGGCAGTAAAAATAGTCAAAATTTGCAACATAATATTTCTTAGGTCTGATATTATCACAATGATTCACTCTGGTTTATAATAACCATAACTTTACATATCATTGATCTATCATGGTTTATAATATGTAACTTTCCATCATTATCTCTCTTGGAGATAGTATATGTCTCAGAATGGAAATTTCATATAGATATCTATGAATACTTTTCATCTCTAAGCATTTTTAAGCACAAGTAAAACATATCTTAATTGAAAGTTTAAACAGGTGAAAATATTAATTAAGCATATCTTCTTAGTTAATATTAACTAAGCATATCTTCTTAGGCAGGTCTGTGGAATTAAAAATAACATGTATTCACAGAAGGTTAGAATGCATTGTGAGACAAGAAAATCAACATTCAGCAAAATAACTTGCCAGATTTGCCCAGCTATTCAATGGCAGGGTTGCAAATAAAATCCTAGATTTTTTTCACTGTATTTTTTATTGTATTAATTATTCTTTTAACATTAAAAGCATGATATTTAAGAAAGACTTGAGAACTATAAGTAATATTTTAATTAAATTTTTTCTTATTAACTTTGGATACTTGTTCACCCTTTTCCTTGAAAAGAGAGACAAAAGAAACAATAAAACCATAGAACTTAGTGGATCCAGTATTAACTTCAAAATTATTGGTCAAAAGTCAAAAGTTCAGGATCCTAATATAAGTATTTATTGAAGGATGGCTAAACTATTTTACACTGAGCACTAACAGCCATATGTTGACCATGAGCCCATCAAGAATTTGTTCCCTCTTTTCTTTCCCTCTCTCTGACTTATGAGGTCTCAAATATAAATCTCATTGCATGGTACAGTGAAACATGGAACAAGACAGCTTGCTGACTATAGAAAGCCAAGGAGCGTGGCAGCTGGCTTTAAACAAGGTAATGCAGATTTGCTTTAAATTCATATAATGTCATTTCATTAAACTGCACTTTCATTTATAAAATATGACAGCCATGCCCATGCTATTTTATTTAGCAATGAAAAAAAAAATGTTTCTTTATCTTAAAACAGCACAGACGTATTTTAGCTTTATTTTGTTGAAATACTTATGAAATTATGGCTTTCCAAAGCTTAATTTGGGAATTGATTAGATAAAATCCAGTTAGTCTTTCATCTACAGTCTGGCAACACATCTACAGGTCTGAAATTTACAGATATGCCACTTATTGCTCTTATTTTGAAGCCGAAGAAGTATTATTAAGTTTCCTTCGCGTGATAACTACTTGTCGCAGGTTGATAATGGAAACAGATTGCCTGATTCTGACTTCCTTCCTTGTTTACCATTGCCACTATTATTGATTTATCATTCAAGTTACTTCCATTTTTGGCCCAGTGACTGTAGGCCAGGTATTTCAGAAGGGGGAAGTATAGTGTGTGTGTGTGTGTGTATAATATAAACATGCAAAACAGTAATGAATGGAAAGTGGAGGTGTTCTGTTGCTGCTCTGGGCATTAGTATGGTGGTGATGGCTCTGAGGCAGTGGGACATTGGTGATAGAAGAATCCCTGTAATGTCCTAAAGAATAGCAAACTTTCCAATAGCCTGGGCACTAATGAATCAGAGCAGTTGAGAATGGCTGTGGGGCATATTGCAGAATGTCCACCTTGTCACAGAACATCTCTTCAGCCTAGTGAAGAGGGTCCTTCCCAGTTCCTAGGAGGGACTGGGCTAAACCTCTGCATTTTGCTGCTCTCTGGAGCTGCTCTGTCATGCTTAGAGCAGGCAGGAGAAAGACCAGTAATGGGAAGTTAATATTACCCCAAGAGTCTTAATCTCCTCTGCTGCTGACAAAGTCGCTTTTAGTTTGCCCATTACTTCTTAGTTCAGTTCAATTTCTTTTTTAATCTCTTCAGGAAAAGAGAGGTAGGTAAGAGGGAGATGGGGAGAAAGGCTTGAGAAAACCTGTAGCTCTCCTACTCTAAAAAATCTGCCTTGTAACTCAGGCAGCCAAGAAAAATATACCACAAAAGACATTTTAAGAATGGCATTATCACAGTGAAAAAGGACATTTAAACAATCCTGAATTTTAAAAAAGACAAACTGAAGAAGCCATGAAAAAAGTATCTAGATATTTTTTTTCCTATTCAGATAAATGGCAAGTATGCAGCAAACACATTCTCTTCAACAGCAGTTGGGTTCTGGTGAACTCACATTTTCTTTAGGGCTGAATCTGGCAGTCTGCACGACTGCTTTGATTTCAGAGAGTGCCCTGTCATACTCAAGGGGAGATTCCAAGAGATATTAGTGTTCAGGGAAACAAATGTTTGGTTAAGGAGATAGTCATAATGAACTTAATTTTTTTGGTTGTGACTTAATTTAAGCACTGAAAAATAAATTTAAAGCAATATATAATATGGAAAAATATCAAACTATTTAAAAAATAAAATGAAAAGTAACATTTTCTTTCTTTTATCCCCTAATTGAAATTACTCTTCTAAAAAATAAACAAGGATTGAAAGTTTCCTGTTTGTTCTTCCTACATAAGAAACAAGAAGGAAGGAAGGAAGGAAGGAAGGAAGGAAGGAAGGAAGGAAGGAAGGAAGGAAGGAAGGAAGGGAGGGAGGAAAATGTGTACAATGAGATTATTCTGTATATTCCTTATCCTTTGCTTATTTTTCTCCTTAGTATTTCTGAAACTCTTTTCCTATCAATTCATTTAGAACATTTAAAAAATGTTTTTATCATGAAATTTTCAAATTTACAGAAAATTTGGTACTATGAGCATCTGCACCCATATACCTTCATCAGGATTAAATTCATTAAAAATTTTGCTCGATTTCCTTATTCTATACTTCATTCATTCTCTCTCTCTTTTGCTAAATCATTTTGAAGTAAACTGCAGATAACATTTCATATCTAATTCTCAAAACCAACAACATTATCTTACATAGCCATTTTTGTACCTAACTAATTAACAATAATTGACAAATATAATCTAATACCCAGTGACTATTAAAGTATATCTAAATATTTCCCAATTTTTATTAATTGATTTTTTCCTGGAACTTGTATTTAATTAAGAAGCACATCCTGAACTTGGATTTCTAGTCTTTTAATCTAGAAAAATGTTTCCCTTTACCTTCTTTAAAAAAAAAAAGACATTGACTTTATGAACAAATCAAACTTATTTGCCTATTTCCTCTGTTTGTTGCTTAATTTGATCCTTTACTCCCTCATATTCTGCATAATTAACAAATATACCTACATATCATGAATCATGGTAAGTTTATTTTATGCAGCTAATCTCTTTTAATCACTATAACAACCCACAGATGTTAATAATGCTAGCACATCAATTTTACTGATGAGAAATAAGAGGGAGGTTAACTTAACTGTCTAAGGTCACATACTATATGTTTTCTTCCCTTTTCTTTATATGTGTCTCACATATAGTTTTGCCTATCACTATAACATTAAGAGTTAGGAAATATTTAATTTTTAAATATAAAGAAAAAGAGAGACTCAGAGAGACCAGTTGTGTGATATGCCTAGTTATGTAATTACTTAGTACATCATTTCTAGCTGTGGATTGCATGTAATGAGGGGGTGTCACTGGGGAATGTCCACTGGCTTCTTACTGGTGGGTATCATTTGCAAAACTGTCAAGATACAGAGCAGCTCTTACAAAGTATGGTACTTAAGCCAATTTTAGGCCCATGCAATTTTAATTTTCATAGTTAATTATTTTTATACATCTTAGTGAAATGATATAATTGGCATAATAACCCCAGTTATTATTATTTAGTTTGAGGTTCAGCTAAAAACAAAGATGAGTTAATTTAGAGTCAATTTTAAGAAAAACATTAAGAAAATAATGATAGGGAGGGCATATAGTTTTGGGAAAAATCATGATGATGGAAGGGAATGATTCTCTAGAGGAGCTTTATATTTTAGGGTGAGCCCAAGTTAATGTAATTCCTGCATGAAACACACTAGAGTTTAAATTTACAAATTCATGATGAGAAATAAGAGCAGTTGTGTGTATTGGCACTTTCATCTGTGTGATGAGTAAATTATCTGCCTGAAGGCAGACCTTGAAATTAAAACAAGGAAAGTTATTTAAATGATTCTAAGGTTTAATAACCTCAGGCCAAGTATGTATAGTTCATTCATCACCAGAACAGTACTAGCCTTGCCAATCAGTGGGACCTTCACACTAAAGCTTCACTGTAAAAACTTTTCTACTGCTCAAACTTTGCAAGTTGACTGGTTCTCTCTTTTTCTTGATTAGTCATGTTCAGATTCAATATGGCTATTGAAAAGTCATGTCTGAGAAGATATTTTGGCTCTTTATAGAGTTATTACCCGTCTCTGCTCCTACCCCTCGTCTGTTGGATATATAACTCAGAGAGATTACTTTTACTTTTCTTATTGTTACAAATACTAACAGTTCTTACTAGTGACTTTGGCTTTTTGTCTCCTTACCTTATGCATTTTCTTCTATGCCACTTAGCAGTATGCAAGTCATTGTCTCAGAGCAAATAAAATCTTGCACATTAAGGGATCGGAAACCTATAATATACCTGATATGACAGATTACCATCTCACTGCTTTTGAATATATTTATAATAAGTAAAATATAGGGCCTACTGCTTATAGTTAATATAATGAGGATGGAACCATGGTAACTTGCCACCAAGGTCCCATAAAATTTGAATAATTAATCCTTAGCTATTTCTCTGTCCTCCATTGACTTGGTACATTTAAATAGTTTAGTGATACTAAAGATAGAAAAGGATTTGGGGTGAAATGTTACAACTATTTATATTCATTGAATGGATCTAAAAATAAGATTGTTAAATCCACTAACCAGTTTGACTTTCATTTTTACTATTTTACATAAATCCTGCTGGTGACTATGAATCATGAAACCTGGAGGCCAGGTATGACCATCTTCAAAGTTTTTATTTTCAGTGGTTGGCCACATACCCACTTATGGCTAAAATAGAGGTTAGAGATACAATTGGAGTTTTTGAGTAAGTGGTATCACAAGCCAAATTTCCAAATCATGGGAATGCTTATAGAAGCAACTACCACAACTCTGTCCCCCAAAATTAAAGTGAAATCAATAGGTATACTGCTACATAAAGAAAAATTATATGAGAAAAATATATTAGAAAAAGTACATGAGATAAAAATCACAATGCAAAACCGTAAAGAGAATGAAAACATCAATTACAATCTGAAAAAAAAAATTTACAAAACACATGTATGATAAAGGATTGCTTGTTACAAAATGTAAAGAACTCTCAAGTCTCAATAAGAAAACAATCATCCTTGTCTTTAAAAAAGGACAAGAGAAATTTCCAAAAAACAAACTTCACCAAAAAAATATGCAGATAGAAAATAAGGATATGAAAGTTATTCAAAATTATCAGTCATTAGATGCATGCAAACTCACAGCACATTGACATACCACTGCATACCTATTAGAATGTCTAAACAAACAAATAAACAAACAAAAAAATCCTGATGATTTCAAATGCTGACAAGGATGGAGATCAACTAACACTTTCATGCATTGCTGGTGGGAATAAAAATGGTACAGCTTCATTAGAAATGTGTTTCCTAGTTTATTTTAAAAGTTAAGCATGTCCTTATCATATGACCCAGACATTCCATTCCTAGGCATTTATCCAAGAGAGATGAAGACATAAGCCTTAATAAAACCCATACAGAAATGCTCATTTCAAAACTGCCAAGGACTAAAACCAATTTAAATATCATTAAAGGTAAAGAGACAGACAAATTGTGTCACATTTGTGCAATGGTACACCACGGTTCAGTAATAAAAAGGAACAAACTTTGGATATATGAAGCAACATGGATAATTCTCAAGTTCATTTTACTAGGACAAAGAAGCCAGAATCAAAAGGCTACCCATGACCAGTTCATCTATATGTCATTCTGGAAAGGGCAAGATATACTGGAGACCAATGTCAATGACTGTTGACTAGAGGGGATGGTGTAGGGTATCAAATAGGATTAAGTATAAAGGGGCATGAGGGAATTTTTCAGATTCATGGAAACATTTTATATTTTGATTGTAGTGAAGACTACACAACCAAATAGGTTTATTAAAGTTCACAGAATGATGGATTAAAAGGCAAACACATCAAATGTAAAGTATACCTAAAAAACACTTTCACACACACACACACCACTTCATAAATGGGACATGTTTGCATTATTGAGACCTGATGTCAACTGACCTCACACTTAGACTAGCAGCATCTACATCTGCTTCATGATGCTGGGGTCTGGAAATAAAATGATGAGGGAAAACAACAGGGTCCACACCTTCCTAGAGTACTCACCTAGAGGAGACATTAATTAAACCATGGCATAATTATGAAAACATATACTATAATAGTTGGCTTATGTTTTGAAAAAAACTATGAGTAAACTGTTCTTGATTAAGTCTGGGAGGGCTTATACATGGTAGCTATCATTTCTGCCTCCTCCCTGGCTCATTAGCATATTAACATATGCTAATAAGATGATAATTACATATTCATTATCATGTTAACATATTAAAGACCTCTAGAGAGTCTCCACAGTAGCTATAAATACATTTAATTAAATGTTTATAAATGTAGTTGACTGAAATAATTTGCTTATTAGCCTATCACAGAATACTATATGTAAAGAGAGACAGGAATAAATAACCATATCACTTTTTTTAAGTTATCTTAACTTTCGTAATTAGTTTGATAGTATAAAAAAATTAGAAGGCAAGCCAGAACAACTAAGAGGGGAAAAGAAATACAGTTTTATCTGTTTCTTCTGGTTTTCCATCTTAGAATGTGAGAATGAATTGGGAACTGAAAGAAACTTTGTGATCTCTCCAGATATATTTCAAATAAAATCTGCCTGTTTAGCAACATTTTAATCTTTAAAATATATTATCCAGACACCAAAATTATTGACATAGAACAATAAATAAATTTTGAATTTTACTTTCATGCTTATTTTGCAATATTGCAGGATGATGCAAATGGATGAATATATTGATATGGTTGAGGGCAACTGTTCTTCCTGTGCAGGAAGGTATACACACTTACTAGGGGGCAGCAGAGAAGAGCAATATGAGGTGGGTTTCGAATTTGGGCTATTATTATGGGGACCTATCACTTATAAATTTACTATTTAATTTAAAAGTTTTAAATATGTTTATATACTTAGGATCCACTGTTACTTTAACCATTTTTTTTTAAATAGCACTTTGTGTTTCTCTTTAGATCTTCTTGTTTTCTTTTTCCTAACTCCTTTATTGTAGTTTCAGTTGAGCTGAAAATTGTTCCCTTCAAAGTGAAATTGTTTTGGAGTTTTCAGCAAATATAGCAGTGGTATAGATTTTGAAACTCCTGATGTGAAAAAAACCGATATATATATATATATATATATATATATATATATATATATATATATATATATATATATATATATATAAAGAAGCCTAGATGTTGATTTTTCTGTCATCCAGGTGTTTCTAATTTATATTTGTGATGTTTTCTTCTGCTTCAAGCAGAAGAAAACATCACAAATATCTCTCTCTATATGACCTCTGCAGCTTCGTCTCAATTTGCCATACCCAGAGATAATTCTGAAGTCAATGGCAATCATTACATTAACTAAATGGAAGAAGGATATAAAAGCCAGTTGCTAAAGATTAAAAAGAAGAAAATTAATTACAAGCAAATTGCAGAGAAACTATAGTTTGGAATGAATCATGCCATAGGGTTAATTACAACACAAATCTGAAGTTCTCCTTTGACATGGAAAATAGTTGGGTGTTAGCGAATTTTTCCATCTGAATGTGAAAATACAAATCAGTGTGTGGGTGGCTTTGATTAGTGTTTAATATCCATTTTCTTCCTCTGATAGTTAGCCTTTTTATTTTTATTTTACTGATAAAATAATCATGTTATATAAGCACAGATATTTTACAATGCTCCATTAAATAACTATGTTTAGTGAAGATAAATTATTTAGTCTATTACATAATATTTAAAAGCACTACAAATAAAGGAATAAAAAGCTGATATAAATGGATTGAACTGGTGAAGGTCAGAAGAAGTATGGCTGGGTTAGTGCTGCCTGAAAGGTTAGTCATCCATTTTTATTTCTATGGCATTTTGTGGCCTTTGGAGTTGCAGACTTGTCTACATAAAAATAAAATAAAATAAAATAAAAAAGTACATGACTTGGATATTAAATTATTGAAAGAAAAAGATGGAAGGGTTCATACTTTTCTATTTCTCTTGCATTTGCGTCTGTAGACCTCCAAAATTTTTCTGAAGCTCAAGGTACCTCTGTGACAAGTTATTTGTAGAAAATATAATAAAATCTATATTCTTCATGATGCATGCCTGAGATTTATTCTCCAATTAGGCCTAGCCCTCTGTTCTTTATGGAATAAAATTTGGCTCAAGAGAATAGTAAATACTTTAAACTGATAGAAAATCACTAGCTGCTTGATCAGTTGGGATTGACCAATCTTTAGACAGCTATTCAGTAATTTTTTTAAAAATAAAATAGGTAATTATAGGCTATTTCCTAGTAATAAATACTAGATAGTTTCTCATAAACATTCTTCATATGGTTTAATGCAAATAGCACAGTAAAGGAAACAGGACTTTGCAAAAAGAGCAAATGAACTAAAAGCAAGAGAAAAATACTTCTAAAGCAACTCTCCAACATGGCAAAATGAAGAGATAATCTTACCAACTTAAAGCCATACTTGAAAAGAGATTGGGAGGTAGAATAACATAGTTGGTATAAATTTACATTTGGGGGTTAGTCAGATCTATAGTCAAATTTTAGCTCTTGCATATTAGTTGTTTCACCTTGGGCAAGATACTTAAACTCAGTTTTCTCAGAAATAAAATGACTAGGTCTCTGTCATAAGGTTGTTTTGAATACTAGATAAAGAAACATGTAGAATGTTTTGTCCAGAGCTGGTGTACAAAACAAGCGGCTGGGGTCTTGATTTTTATTGTAATTGCTATTATTGTGAATGTTTAGTTGCAGATTCCTTTCCAGTGCTGTACAGTGCTGTTCCTGTGTCCTGGAATAATTGTAAAGAAGTACATTAAAGAAACCCTAAGGTTCAGTTCTTGCTATTGAGGGATTTCTATATAAGTGGAAGAAGGAAGGTGATAATCATCAGGGCTCAAAAGTTAGAATGTAATTACTGTCTTTCTGGAAAACCTGGGAGAAGGAACTTGGTGGTGAGTGCACATCTAACTCAGGTTTACCTGCTGCTCACTCCATCTCCTGCTATTCTATCCATTTTATCACCTTCCTTTGTGGCCTCACTGTTCTGGGAAAACCTTCTGGCCATTGTAAGTTCTGATTTTGCTTGGACAACTTTCTTTGGAATATCCTTAATCTGCTGAATCTTGACCTCTTTAAATGTATACATGTTTCACAACTGAGCTCGACTGATTCTTCTCCTTGCAGACTTCGCATTACCCCTGAAAAGGATCATTTTGACTTCACTGTGTTCTGGTAGCAGTTAATAGTTAAAACTAAGATTGAAACACTGCTGTGCATTATAGTCACTTGTCTGCATGCCTTAGCTTCCCTAAAGTTTTATGAGTTAGTGCATTACATCCTTCATGCCCAGTGAAAACATCCTGCTATGCAATATTCACAGTTGGCATTCAATAATTTATGTTTAATTAATTAGACATGACTTTGTATTTGGAGAGTAAACAGTTTTTTTCAATAGAAGGAAAGGTGACCATATTAAAATATATTTGTGGAAAATCAAAAGATACTACGACCTATTTCATCTTGAGTCCATGACTATGGTTTGTACTCCATTGAAGTTTTTTGTAACTAATATAATGTGTGATGGATTTTCTTATTTTTTTAATCAAGTGAATATTGATTTCCTTATGTTCTATCAATGGGTAGATGGCTTAGTGTCACTGGGATGCCTTTGTTTAACATATGATTTTGTATAATGTTGAATGCTGTTATGGTTTGAATGTGAGGTGTCACCAAAAAATTCTTGTGTGAGACAATGCAAGAAGGTTTGGAGGAGAAATGTTTGGGTTATAGCCTTAAGCCAATCAGTGGATTAATCCTTGATGGTATTAACTCAGTGGTAACTAGAGGCAGATGGAGTATGGCTCTAGGAAATGGTTCACCAGGGGTATAGTGATGGGGTATATATTTTGTATCTAGAGAGATAAGTATCTCTCTCTGCTTCCTGATCATCATCATCATGTGAGCTGTTTCCCTCTGGCACAATCTTCTGGCATGATATTCTGCCTCATTTTGAGCACTGAGAAATGGAGCTGGCTGTTCTGCTGTCTATTGATTGAGATCTTTGAAACCGTGAGCTCCAAAATGAACTTTTATTCTCCTAAACTTGTTCTGGTCAGATCTTTTAGTCACAGCAATGAAAAGGATGACTAAAACAAATGCTAAACTTTGCAAGGAAAAAAATGCCTTAAGTTCATCAAATCAAAGATAATCTCAATGGCAAAATGAATCTCCTTTTCAGAGATATTAAAATGTTGAAATATGTGCATCTCACAATTGATAAAGTATAAAATAATAAAATCCTACACAGAGGTCTATATTAGGATGCTTTAAGTTGTGAGTGAGAGACACTTATATCAAAATGACTTCAATACTTAAAATAACAAGCTGCAGATAATAAAATTTCCTCTGTAAGTTTGGTTAATTAAAAAAAAACTCAGAGGAAGTGACATGATATATCAGGCATATATCCTGAGGGCTTTAAATGCTTGTGTTCTCATGCTCGAGCCATGATAAGTGTAAATGGCTTACACATATTCTGCAAACACTGTCCCAGATAGGCTCCCAGTCAGAAATGTGTCTCCTTTCACATACCTTTGTACGAGTTGACACTCTCTCTCAAAAGTTATCTCAGTGGTCTTCTCCTCATGGTGCAGAGTTGGTTCCTATGACTTTTCCTAAGTCAGTTGGTGGTAGAAGGGATGCAGGTATCTTCACTGGCTAAAGTGGCTCAAGTTCCAAATTTCTGGTCTAGGGAGGGAGGGGTTGTCTTTTCCAAGAACTTGAACATGTGGAGGAGACTACCTACACAATGCTGACCCACTGCTAACATGAAAGGAGTGGTGATCTGAGCAGGTAACCAGCAAGTCTCATCTATGTTTACCCATATCTATGTTTATGGATATATTTCAAAAGCTCATGTTTTGCTAAAGTAATGTGTTTTGCCTTTACTATTTAATTTTTGTTAACTGAAATGTCCTAGATTTTATTGAAAGTTTTAGTGGCAAAAAGATTCATCAATAACTATTTTTGTTTTAAGAAATCTCTCTGATCAAGAAATAAAGTCTTAAAGAAATTGATTAAAAATGTAAAAAAATGGGCACTTAATAGATACCACAATTGTAGCCAGGGTGAACTGTTTTGTATAATATACCAAACTCCCCATTATGGAAAAGAAAGCACCCTCAGGTTGATGATGGAGAGGAAATAACTTTTTTTTGAGGCTCTCTAGATAATGATAAGGCAAAAAAAAAAAAAAAAGAATCTTGCTTTTATAGGCTGATTAGTAGCAGTATTACAAATTGATGAAGACATTTCCTGACAGAGAAGGATTTAATAGCCATTGAAAGCTAACTAAATGTATATCAAAAGAATACATAAATTAAGACTACACTAACAATATCAATCATAGTCAATATAAAATGGTTAATATCAATACCATTCTTTGAGGACTCTTTAAAAATCATTTATACATTAGTTACACAGTTAAATTATAAGCATACCTCTAATTTTCCCATAACAGTTATATTCAGTGAACTTCCTTGGGAGAATGGGCTCTGGGCACCTGAAACTAAAAATCTGACGTGGGCAAAGGAGCCTAAAGAAACTTCATTCCAGGTACCTCCAGTACCTAGAGTCTTAAATTTGTCTGTTACCACCTATTCTCCACCATAATCCCAAGGGCCACATGCCATTTTGATATTTACCAGGGTTTCTACTCTTGTCCATACTGCAGGCAGGCTAATCTTTTAAGCATATGTAAGTGATTCTCATTATTTGCAGTAGTTATGTTTTACAAAATCACTATGAAGTGAAAAAAAAAAAAGAAAAAGAAAACAAAAAACAAAAAAACAGTGAACACTAGCCCTTAGAGGAAATTGTGAGCTTTGGTCCTTGTGTTTTTTCATTAACCCATCAATACATAACCTTATCTCTTTTTTTAATTCTCTTAAAGCATCTTATTTAATATGTATTGTTAGTTCATTAACATTGAACTCATGGCTGATAGCACTATAAATTCCTGTCTGAATAATGCTTATCGACACATGTGTTTTCTCTGTAAGGCACATCACAGCTTTCCAACATTCAGAAACCCTAGACAGTCCTTCAGCACTACTCTTGGGTGTTATTTTAAATAGCTACCTTATCAATAAAAGCACAAACATTTGAAAAAGTGTCCCTAAATAAACCAGCAAATGAGAGCAGAAATAAGAGGACATAGTGGCACCTTGTTCTACCATAGTTGGGAATGAGAGCATCAAGTGACTCAAGATTTTTGCTGCTCTGTAACCATGAAAGTGCCACAAGTATTAATTTGAGGGTTACAAGCAAATTTTAGCAAGTAAGTGAATCTGCAAACATGAAATAAGCAAACAAGGAGAATTGACTGTACTTGGAGACACATGATGTCTCTGCTTAAAATCACTGATGATTTTCCATTTTCCTTAGAAAAATAAGTACAACCCCAAATCCTTAACGCAGCTTAGGAGGATCTGCTTATTTCAACTCCTGCACCTTTTCCTCTTGCATACAGTGGATTGGCCCCTATCTATGGACATCCTAAGTTGACCCCATCTGTGGGCTCTCACATTTGAACTTGTTTTTACATTTGTACCTCCACTCTGTAAGGCTGTCTTCTCTTTTCCTTCTCTCTCTCTCTCTCTCTCTCACACACACACACACACATTTATTTTCTCTCTCTGTCTCTCTCCCTCCTCACACAGTTGATTCCTTCTTTTCCATCAGATCTCAGTTAAACTTTCCTTTTCTCAGGAAGTGACACAGAGTGCTCCCTCTCTCACTGTGCCATGGAAAGAATGGTGGGAAGGCAGTGTCCCCAGATAGTCAGAGGACCCTCCTCTATAACGAAATCTGCCAGTATCTCAATTTTGGACTTCCCAGCTTGTCAAATTGTGAGAAACAAATGTCTATTGTCTAAGCCAAATAAACCAAACAGAAGCAAAATCCCAAAATAAGCAAGCAATAGCAAACAAACAAGAAATCCAAAACTCTCCAAAAAACCCAAAACTACAAAAACACCAAACTCCCCAATTTCAAGTATGTCTTTCTTGCTTTGTGCATTTTTATAGCTTAATGTGATTATTAACTAGGTAGAGATTTATTTTTTAAATGCCTATCACTCTCACCAGATTTGAAGCATGATGATGATAGAGATGTACCTTTTTGATTGCCAATGTATACGTACCCTCATCGTTGTTTCTGGACTCTGAAGTCCCTAAATAAATATTGGCTGACTAACTGAATAATCTAATGAATGAATAATGCTTTAAAGGATTAATTACTTTTCACTACACAAAAATCTTCTTATAATTGACAATTAGTACCTGGGAAAAACACTTATGTGAGACTTAAATCATTCATCAATCCTGCACACAGCCCGGAAATCTGTGCTGGTGACAGCCATCTGCAGAATGCAATAGCATGACACAAACACTGCAGGCAGAAGATGGCACATACAACACTGGCTCAAGCCTGGGAAATAAGATGTTGAGCCAGTTGATATCAAATCAGAGACACGGCATCTGATACAAGAAAAAGTTGGCTACGATCTACATACTGTGGGGTCGGGCTCAAAATTCCTCAATAGGACACCCATAGCACAAGAGTTATTAACTAGAATCAACAAATGGGACTTACTCAAACTAAAAAGTTTTTTTCTCAGCAAAAGAAACAATAAGAGAGGTGAATAGAGAGCCTACATCCTGGGAACAAATCTTTACTCCTCACACTTCAGATAGAGCCCTAATATCCAGAGTATACAAATAACTCAAAAAATTAAACGATAAGAAAACGAATAACCCAATCAAAAATGGGCCAAAGACCTGAACAGACACTTCTAAGAGGAGGACATACAATCAATCAATAAGTACATAAAAAAATGCTCACCATCGCTAGCAGTCAGAGAAATGCAAATCAAAACCACCCTAAGATACCATCTCACTCCAGTAAGATTGGCAGCCATTATGAAGTCAAACAACAACAAGTGCTGGCGAGGATGTGGGGAAAAGGGTACACTTTTACATTGCTGGTGGGACTGCAAATTGGTGCAGCCAATTTGGAAAGCAGTATGGAGATTTCTTGGAAAGCTGGGAATGGAACCACCATTTGACCCAGCTATTCCCCTTCTCGGTCTATTCCCTAAAGACCTAAAAAGAGCATGCTACAGGGACACTGCTACATCCATGTTCATAGCAGCACAATTCACAATAGCAAGACTGTGGAACCAATTTAGATGCCCTTCAATAGATGAATGGATAAAAAAGTGGCATTTATACACAATGGAGTACTACTCTGCATTAAAAAAATGACAAAATCATAGAATTTGCAGAGAAATGGATGGCATTAGAACAGATTATGCTAAGTGAAGCTAGCCAATCCCTAAAAAACAAATGCCAAATGTTTTCTTTGATATAAGGAGAGTAACTAAGAACAGAGTTGGGAGGAAGAGCATGATAAGATGATTAACATTAAACAGGGGTAAGAGGTGGGAGGCAAAAGGAAAGAGAAGGGAAATTGCATGGAAATGGAAGGAGACCCTCATGGTTATACAAAATTACATACAAGAGGAAGTGAGGGGAAAAGGGGAAAAAAACAAGGGGGAGAAATGAATTACAGTAGATGGGGTAGAGAGAGAAGATGGGAGGGGAGGGGATGGGGGATAGTAGAGGATAGGAAAGGCAGCAAAATACAACAGACATTAGTATAGCAATATGTAAAATAGTTGATGTGTAACTGAAGTGATGCTGCAATCTGTATACAGGGTAAAAATGGGAGTTCATAACCCACTTGAATCAAAGTGTGAAATATGATATGTCAAGAACTATGTAATGTTTTTAACAACCAAGAATAAAAATTAAAGGAAAAAAAATAAAGACCATTTGCCAAGGGAAAAAAAAAAGATGTTGAGCCAGAACATGATAGAGCCAAGTGACCAGAAACCCAATGGCTGATGTGAAGGAAAACACACATATTTGCACCCCCACCTCCCCCCCACCCACTTATCCAACAAGTTTTTCAGCTAGATGAGCAAACAGCCATTGAACAAATAGTTCCTGAGCACCACCTCTTCCTAGAACTGGACATTGAGGATAATATATCAGGCAATAACATTACATTGTAACAGAATGAGAAACAATGCTATTATTTCTTTGTATTGGGGCTTCCACATTCAAATATGCATGGTAGAAATAAAATGTTTGAGAGATTCTCCCTTTTAAGATCAGGGAACCAGTTCAAATCACTTCCTAATCTGTCATACTAATTTTCTCTTTTTGATGACTATGCCAGGGGGAAGAAAGCATAGCACAATGTACAAGCAGGTTTAAGTCTTTGAAAACATTTTCAGACACAGAATCAGTCTTTCAAAAAAGCAGCTGCTATGGCCTGGCACTCAACTGGATGCTGAATGAGTGAGACCTGTTTTCTGCCCTCATGTATCTTAGCATCTAGTGCCTTTCAGTGTGAGGGTGATTCTACATGATTGCACATAATTACCTAATTGCAAATTGTGATAATTGCCAGCAAGTGAAGTGAAAGTGCTAAGTGGGCATTCAGTGGGGCAGGGGAAACCAAAGGTTTTTCTGAGTTGGGGTTAAACTTGTGAAAGTTGTTGAAATCCTGGTGTGTTTTAAAGCCCCTGAAGAGGGTAAGTTCTTAACACATTTAGAACACAGCAAAAACAATCAAAACCTCTAATACTCCAGAGAGTGGTTGCTAGGCATCTAGCAACTGAATTACATATTGTACTAAGGCCTAGTTCTAAAACTCCGTGAATATGTACATCACATAGAGAAGCAGAGAAGTCAGCCCTGCCCACCTTCAAGCAGAACTTTCACTCACCCCAGTTCTACATAGGTCTATAGATATATCTTTGGTAAATAGTATTAATTCACTAAGATTTTGAGGTTTTGCAATGAATCAGGCTGGGAGCCAAGTGTTCATCCTGTGGTCATGCTGTTTAGGATAGAGTTAGGTGCTCTACCCATGGAAGAACTTCACCATCTGGATGAGGACTCTGGAGGTTCAGCAATTTACCCTAAGGTCATTCAACCAGTAAAGGGCAGAGCTGGGATGCACACAGAAGTCAGCTTGAACGTTTCCACTGCCAAAATCTGGGAAATTTTGAGTGTCAAAATAATAATTATTCGCATACCTTACAGGGGGAAAAACAAATCTAGAAATCTATATTGATAAAAAAAAGTAAATAAATGGGAGAGAAGGGGAAGCTATTACTTACAGTAGAATGCCATTTTTTTTTCCTTTTTTGGCACTAGGGATAGAACCCAGAGCCCTTTACCATTGAGCTAAATCCCCAGCCTTTTTCATTTTTTGAGATACTGTCTCCCTAATTTTCTCAGGCTGGCCTTGAATTAGTGATCCTCCTGCCTCAGCCTCCCTAGTTGCTGGGATTGCAGGTGTGAGTCACTGTGCCCACCTGGTACAAAGGCCAACTAATAAATGTACTGCAAATAATGGAGTCAGGAAATTATTTGTCAGTCACCATAGGAATAATTATTGAAGTGGTGGATGTGATAGATGAGAAACAGAGCACACACATGGTCTCTATTTTCCAATATCACCTACAAAACGGAAAGAAACATTAGATAATTTTTAATAAAATGATTACCATTAACATCATCTATAAAGGAAAATTGTCATCGTTTTCTGTTTTTTATTACAAATTTATAGTTGTACATAGCAGTTGGGTTCCTCCCAATGAATTCATACATGTATGGAAATCAATTTCGGTTTTTTATCTCCCCTCTTCCTCCCCTTTCTCTCTCCCTCCCCTCTCCAGCTCTCCTTCCTCTACTCTACTAGACCTCCTCTCACTCACCTATTAATTTGCTTTTGATTGGTTCCTTATGTAATCCCATCCTTCCCTCCCCCTTTCCTTTATTTTACTCTAGCTTCTACATGTGAGACCAAACATTTGACCTTTGAATCTGTGGGTTTGGCTTATTTCATTTAGCATAATATTCTCCATTTCCACCCATTTTTACTTCCCTGATGTTTCTATAAACAATGTTTAATTTTAATCTGATTATAACTAACATAAGACAAACTAACTTTGAGAGATTCTACTAAACAAATGACTTGTACTCTCCCAAGAACAAAAAAGAGAAACTAAGAAATGCTCTAGATTAAAGGAGATTTAAAAGATATGAACATTTAAAAGATATGAACCTATGATTCTGGATTGCTCTCAATTATAATTTTTTAAGTACATTAATGGGAAAATTCATGAAATATAAATAAGGTTTGTAGATTAGATAGTAGAAATGCATCTCTGCAGCTGGGGCTATAGCTCAGTGGCAGAGTACTTGCCTAGCATGTGTGAGGCACTGGATTCAATCCTCAGCACCAGATAAAAAAAATAAATAAAGGCAGTCTGTCCATCTACAACTATAAAAAAAGGATTTTTAATAAAAAAGAAATGCATCTCTGTTCCTTCTTTACTTTGATTATTGTTTTGTGATTATACAAGAAAATGTCTTTCTTTTAGGAAATACATACTCAAGTAATCTAAAGGGATATTGTGTCTACACTTTTAAAAGGTTCAGAAAAATCTATGCACATAGATGTTACATTACTATATAATATATGGTAAAATAGAACATTTGATGCAGGTAACACTGAGGCAGAGTACATGGGAATTCCTTCTACTACTTCTGTAATATTTGTCTATATCTGAATTTAATAAAAAGTAAAGTATCGTATGGTCCAATATTTTTTTGGAAATTTTATGTAAAAAGTTATTGACTCATTAACCATTAAGAATTTGAAACTGAGGGTATAGAAGCAAGAATGAAGCAATTCAAGCAAGAATGTGAAAATGAAGTTCAAAGAAGAGCTTTTCACAGTGGGACAGGCATCAGGAAGGAAAAAGAAGTTCCAAAGTATTTTATAGTTTTGTTTCTGGTTGCTTTGTTTTTTAGCAAGGAAAAATTTGACAAATTTTCATTTGGATTTAATAAAGACTAAAATGAGTGAAAGCAAGGAGATATCTGATAAAAAAAATAAATGAGAAGCCCATTAAAACATTGCTTTTAATTACCTAGGATCAATCATGCCACAGGCAAGAACTGGGGAGGCCCTATATTGAAGAGGAAATCAGGAGGCTGGCCATGGCTCTTTAATTTGAGCTAAGTGATGTGGGTAGATTATAACCTTGCTGGACCCACTTTTCTCATTAGTTAATTAAGTGAATTAGACTGGTGATTTTTTAGGCCCCCTACGGTTATAAAGTTCCGTGATTCTGTATTTTCCAAATTACACATGATAAAAGTGTGGTTATTAGAAATGTAGGGTAGCCTATTTCTCCAATGAAAGGCTTACCAAGATTTTGTACTGTTTTGCTTTATTGCAGTAATGAAAACATTTGGGTCTTGTGGCAGACATTATTGGTGGCCTGCCAATAGCGTTCACCCTTTTTTTCATTACTAACAGAACCCTGATTTGCACAGATGAGAGCAAAGCAATGTGATATTCCTTAGCTGCAGTGATGATCTTACTCCAGCCCTCGCTGACTTGTAATTTTTCTAAGCACACAGTGGGATTCCCATGCCTATTTGTCAAAGGTAGGTTTAAGGTAGATATGGGAGTTTGGCCTATGATAATAAGGGGAAATTTGCTGAGAGAGTAACTCTGGGAAAGATTTCTTTTCAGATAAGAAGAAAGAAATTCACAAAGAAGAAACATCTATCCCCACCCTCACAATATTTATCTATCCTTTAATGTGGTTGTATGATGGATGTGATGGTCACAGCTGAGGCAGCCATTTTGTAATCATGAGATTTTGAATGCAAATTAGAAAACTCAACATGCTGATGAGGGAACATGGAGAAACAGAAAATTCCTGTTTATTTGATGATATTACTTAGATACTATAACAAATCTGGAGTCTCCTTCTAAGAGTCCAGTTATATAATGTAATCAAATCATGGTTTTGATCTTCGATGGAGATTTGAATTATCAAAACTAACTGTATTTTTCTACTTATATAAGAATTAAAACCCTACTTAAAAATATCTCAGGAAACATATAGATTCCCATCAATAAGAACCACCATTAACATTTTGTTGAATATCTTTCTTTAAGCATACATGCACACACACACACACACACACACACACACACACACACACACTCACTCACTCACTCACACCACACTTGCTAAATGATTTCTTCAGGGCAGTAATTACTGGGTCAAAGTATGTGATTAAAAATTTTTATACAGTTTTCAAAATTGCCCTATAGAAATGTTTTGTTCATTTACCAACATAAGGTTGTTTCCCCACATCTCATTCCTCAGGATATTCAATCAATATTTTAATCATTACTGGTCTGAAAAATAAGATATTTAATCCCCTTTCATTTTTTGCTCTTTGATAGCCATTAATGTTTAACATTTTCTAAGGGCTTATTGACTATAATATTTTCTTTTTTGAAAAAGTGACTTTTTAATCTTTTTTTTAATGTGATTTTTTTTTCTTAAGTGATGGTAACTCCAGTGTTGAGTGGCATATATCAGTAGAAAGGGAAGAGAACAGTCTCAAGATCCAGTCTCTCTGGGTTTGATTTCTGGCTCTACCACTTACCTATTGTCTAACTTTGGGCAACTAGACATTTTCCATATTTCAGTTTCTTTGCTTGCAAAATGAAGACAATATAGTATCTACCACAGGGATCTCTTTACTTTTTGTTGTGTTGGGAATTGAAGCCAGAGCCTCATGAATGCTAGGCAAGTGATGTTCTACTGAGCCACATCCCCAGTCTCTGGGACCTCTCCATAGGAGTGCATTGGTTAATAAATTAAAGCCCCTGAGAGCAGTGCAGGACACATGATTAACACTATATAAAAACTAGTTATTATTGTTATTTTTAAACAATATTTGCATTCCATCCTAAATTTCTATATTATTTCAACTTTTATTTATATTTAATTCACAAATAAATTTATGGTATAAAACATTAGGTTTTGATACATGCATACATTGTGGAATGCTATCTATCATGTGAAATACCTTTTTTTTGTGTGTGCTTAAATGTACTTTCCTAGCAAGTTTCAAATACATAACATATTATATGAGTCAACATGTTTACAATATATCTCATGAACTTCCATTTAACTGAAATTTTGTGCCTTTTACCTATCTCCCCATTCCCACACTTTCCCATTCCCTGGGCTCTGATAAGCACTATTATATTTTCTGCTTCTATGAGTGTGATCATGAAATATTTTTCTTTCTGTACCTGACTTATTTTACTTAACATAATAGCCTTTGGGCTTATTCATGCTATAGCAAATGACAGAATTTCCTGCTTTTTAAAGACTAAATAGTATTCCATTTTGTATCCATACCATGGTTTCTTTATACATTCATCCCTTGATTTCAACTTTTTATGATGTCATATGTGCTGGGCACAGTTGCACATGCTTGTAATTCCAGCTACTCAGGAGGCTGAGGCAGGAGAATCTCAAGGTTGATCCCAACCTAGGTAACTTAGTGAGATGGTCTCAAAATAAAAATAAAGAAACAAAGAAAGAAAGAAAAAGGGTGAGGGTGTAGCTTAGTGGTGGAGTATCTCTGGGTTCAATCCCCAGTACCTCCAGAAAAAAAAAAAAAGATTTCTATGTGACTCACAAAGTTTTACATTTTTATGAGATCAACCAAACATTTTTTTCCATTTATCTATCATTTCTTATTTTGGTACTATACTTGAGCAGTCAACTCATTCCAATATTTATTTTAAAACTCTTAGTTTTCTTTAGTATAGTTCATATTTTTTAGATTCATGTCAATCTGGAACTTACTTTATTTACGAGTAAGCTATGAATACAATCATCCATGTATCTATGTATTTATCCATCCGTTTATCCATTCAGCTATTAATTCATACATGCATCTGCTGTCTTTACTATGGGTCAGTTGCCTCTGACTTACTAATTATTTTATCCCTTTTAGTGTTAAAATATGTTTATCTCATTGCTAATTTGTGTTTGAACTTTGATCAGCTTCTAGGCATTGCATGAAATCCAACTGAAGGTATAAATTTCCTGAATATTTATCATTTCACACTGTTTTAAATATTAGTACTTCGGAATACACATCAACAAGCTCACTCGCATTAACTTTGTTTCCAAAGTGTTTTTAAATCTATTTAAGAATATAGTTTTTGCTAGATTCGTTTTAGATTTATATTTTTCTAAGATCTCTGTGTCCCTCAATCATTCCAAGAGGATTTGTTTACATTCACAAGTAGATTTAGGGAGAATTAATGATTCTGAAATACTTGAACTCTATACCTAGTTTTGTTTTTAACGTCTGTCCTCATGATATTGCCATTTATTGCAAATTAAAACTACACTGAGATGCCATCTCACCCCAGTTAGAATGACCAACCATCAAGAACAGAAAACAAGAAATGCTGGAGAGGCTGAGGAGGGAAAAGGAATCCTTCCTTTTGCACTGTTGGTAGAAATGTCAATCAGTATAGTCACTATGGAAATCAGTATGGGGGTTCCTCAAAAAACTAAAAATTTAATTAACGGTACTACCAAAGCAATAGAACTAACAGTACCATCAAAGAAATAGAAGTCAGCATACTATCTATACTATATACCTGCATACTCATGTACTGTGGCAAAATTCACAATAGCCAAGTTATGGAATCAGCCTAGGTCCTTGTCAACAAATGAATGGATGAAGAAAGTGTGGTTTGTAGACACAATGACATATATTCAGTCATAAAGAAGAATAAAATTCTATCATTTGCAGAAAAGATGGATGGAATTGGAGATCATTATGTTAAGTCAACCAAGTAAAGCAATATATTTTCTCTCTTATGTGGAATCAAGGGGGCAAAAAAGACAACAGCTATGTAAAAGGGGACTGAGAGAAAAGAAAGGGTATGAGCAGGAAGGGGAGGGGATGGGGGTGGATATGATAAGACTATGTTACATGCCTGTACAAGCATGCCACAATGAACCCCTTATCTTGCACAATTACTAGGCACTAATAAAATTGGTCATTTGTCTCACAGAGGTTATATCTCTTTCAAGTATATTCCTAGGTTTTTCATCTAATAGTTATTTTATGTATCTATTTCACTGACATCCTAACACAGGCCTCTAATAGTTATTTTAAGTGGAAAAGATTTTCTCCCATTCTCTGCTATGATTATGAATGGCACTGAATTTTTGAGTAATCAACAATAGCCAACTTAATATTTTTCATAAAGCCTTTACTTGCGCAGTGACCATTAATTACATATACAGATAATAAACATTTTCATAATTTTCTTTTTTTCTGAGTTCATATATATATTGTGATTATTTTATTTTATGTACTAGAGCTTCCTTAAAAATACTGAATGAGAAAAGTATTAGTGGAATATTAATTTTCTCTCAGCCTTTAATTATTCTGATATTAATATTTATTTCCTGGCTTCTGATAGAAATTCAATGTCAAGAAAAAAATCACCTCAATTTTAGTTTCCTAGAAAATTTTTTTAGAAAAGTATGTTGGTTCTTTTATGTTTAATCAAAATACACTTGATTAAATTTTTTTTAATATTCTTAGTACAAACAATATTTTCTTATAAGATCTGTTGTATATTATAAATATTTCAAAAAATAAAATAAAATCTACAGAGTATCTGGACAGTACAGAGGGTTTCACGGTATCTTAATCAGTTTTTATTTTGGTTCTTTTTAATTTTTTTTTAAATATTGGTTCTTAAAAGACAAAGCACTAAAAGAAATCAGTTAGTTGTCCATTTCCAATTCTATCAAATCTGGGTTTCCCTTCCAATGTATCTTGATAGACAACTTCAGAGAAAAAGTACATAAGAGTCTGTTGTAAACATCTTTTTATTTTTCCTTTGAGAAGTATCATGTGTCCATTAATTTAAAAATGGGAAACAAGACAAAAGAGAAACAAAAACTCCTACGTTTACAAATATGGGATTATTAATGAACAACATTAGGCATTTGTTCTTCACATATTTTCTTTCCTTTTCCTAATATATGTGTATAAAATTTTAAAAATATAAATATATTTTATTTCTTGTCCCTTTACTTAACAATATGGGCTGTGAATAGCTTTCTATGGTATTAAATGTTCAACTACAATTTCATGGCCCTCGCCTAACATTACACTAAGAATGAACTGTATTTTATATAATCATTTATCAGTTACTGGTTATTTTTATGTGAAAATTCTTGTATCATAAAAAAATCCTGTAATGAGAAACTTTGTTAATATTCATTTTTTAAGTTTATATTTTAAATTATTTACTTGGGATACAATTTGTAGAGGTTGAATTGCTGTCTGGAGGAAGGTGTGCATTTTAAAGATTTTTCTGTTGCATGCTAATGCTAGTTTACTTTTTTCCTCTCTCTTGGGTATCACATAGGCTCTTACTCTTTTTCCTTTACCTGTCTCCATTACTCTGGGGAAAACATCAGATGCCAATTCTCTATTTTCTCATATACAATAATTGTCTTTTTTCTTCTGTCAGGATTCTCTTTGTTTCTTTCAATAATTCTACACTTTCCAATCTAGGACCATTGGGGAAAAATTCTCCAGCACACGGCTTTTCAAGGTTGATGGTTGTTTTATCTTCTAATAGTCTCTTCTGAATGGTTACCTCTTTTAAGAAGTGGACATATAATAAAATATGTTATTGAAAATATTGCATTTATTTTCTACCTGAAATATAGAATTCTAATAATACAGCTTAGCAATAGTAATTAATTTTGAAAGACTCCTGAAACAGAATATATTTTTAAAATATTTAAATATTGCTTTTAAAAAAGACAAAATAGGTGTTATTATAGAAGTTGCTACCTATATAAACAATTGTATAGTTGTAGTTAACTACAATTCCTTAACAATATCTAATACAGCATACTGTAAAAAGAAGGTTTAGAATTCCTCAAGTTAGTAAATCTTGATAATTTCTCTTATGATTCACTGTTAGAGTGTGACCTTGTTGTTAATATGAACATGGTATTCTTAAATGCATAAATGATTTGAAAACATTTACATAGTTAGATTCACATAAATATATCATGGGATGTGAAAAATGATAAAATTATAAAAATTTTTGAAAGAAAATGATAGGAAGTTGTGATTTTCAACATCAGACTTAAAATTCAAAGGAAGCTGTATTACTTACTCCATATGAAACAAGTATAGAGCCTACTGTACTAAATGTTTTAATGAGAATTACAACAGAAAGGATTATTAGAAAATAGATTGATTTGCATTATGGAATTTTATGCATATACATCATGCAAAAACACAGTGATCAACTTGTATTAGATAACATACTTCACAACTACAAAAAATAAAATAATAAAAAAGCCCTAATAATACTGGCTAAAACCATTTGACTCTGGTTTCAGGCAAAAGCTTTTAAAAAGTTAATGTCTCATTTACTGCAAACATATTACCACGGGAGAGAAAATATTGAATTTTTTAGGTTCACTATTCATAAATTAACCATCTACTGATAGAATCCGCAGAGTAGATCACTCAAAGAAATTGCTCTTTAACAATGGAAGATAGATCTGCGTTCTGCTTTCTGATGAAGAAGGTTAATTCTTTTGTTTACCCACAGGCTATCACCAACCCCCTAAAAAATCCTATTGTTAATGATTATATATGAAGACATTTTTATCAGCTGTCTCCCAGTAATGTTAGGAACTAAAGCAATTCATCAATAGGACCCTTGTTCTCTTTTTCAAATTGAACAATATGTTAGATATTCATTTTCTTCAGAGAAAAAATATGACGGATTTTATTTCCCTGTACACTCTATTTGAATCTCCGTATCTGAAATGTTTCTGTTTCAACTCCACAAGGGGAAAAATGCTTTAATAAAGCAAAATCATCCTTAAAGTTAAAATATTGTGTTCCAGGTACACTAACCCAGTTGTACTACTGCAGCAATAGAACAGAATGAAAGGATATTAGATGCTCATTTTAGAAGCCATGGGTACCAAATGTGAAAATATTTGGCTTTTCTAGACCAAGCAAATTGTCTTGTGGTGCACTGCAGGTCTGTGATACTTTTGTTCATTTGTTTCCACAAAGCTTTATCTTGTTTGGCCAAGAGGGTCCTTTGAGACCCCAGGGCACTCCTTGCCCAACAGCTTGCTTGGCACAGGGAACTACTCTCAGATATCCCTCTTTCACTGGACACAGCAGGTACACCATTGCTTAACTGCAATTCCCTGAGAAAGTCTATTTATTTGCACCATAAATAATCCTTCTATGTATTTTTCTACAGAAAAGAGCTGTTTTGCCAGGTACTTAATGCAAAAATGATCTTTGTACCTTTTCAAGAGTTTCATAAGCAAAACTCCAACATGCAGCCTAGATTTGGCCGAAGGAGAATTTTGAGAAAATGAAAGAGGGCTCTAGGAAACCTTTAGAAAGGGCAGCTTGCTATACTTTAACAGGTATAAAATGTTAAAATATTATAAAAAGTCTAGTTATTTAAAAACAAATATATTCTGAGAAAGCATACATATACCTATGGTTATGCTACATAACTGATATGATAGGTGAAACACTTACATAGAAAAGCCAACACAATAAAAAAATTCACATAATTGGGTTCTCGACAGTAGACTTTTCTAATTTTCCAAATAGACCAGGAAGAGAATTTTCTGAATTATCTTGAAAACAATTTAGTTCTGCAACTGTTAATATCTGACAGTTTGCTTGTCTTGTGACTCAGATTTTTTGGTTCCTAGATTCTATGTGATTTCCTCTTTGGTCCCATCACTAGCCACAGATACTTGTTTCAAACCCAACTATCTATCCCTTTCCTGAGATTTTTGAGAACTGGGTTGGTTCAGAATTAAACTTGATGAGGCAGACACTCTGAGATGATCCCTGCAACCAGATACGGTTCCAGAACTTAACTGTGCCCAGACTTACTGACAGTTCCTCCTTGAACAGGGGAATCTGTCAGTCTCCTTGGCCTACATATTGACATGTTTGGATAGCAACTGCATACATTTTGGAACTAGTATCTGCACACAATTTTGATTATGAAATGATAAATGTCTTCTTAGAAACAGAAATCCAAAAGGGGATGTGGAGCTAGGTTTGTTACAAAAACCTTGGGTTTTTCAGTGTTTACAGTGGCTCATTTCAGCATATCACAAAGACAATATCTTGGTTTTCAGTTCAGATGAGTATCTCATTACCTGTGTTCTATTTGGGACAAACATCCAATATGTCAACCTACAGGTAGTTAAAACCTCCCATACAAACAAAAATACATCCACATAAACAGGAACAATCAGTGTTTTCCATGTCTAAACCTTACCCTAAATCACGAGTTAACACAAACACAAGATAGCACTGTCTCCTCATTTCATCTTATCCTCTTTACTACATTCTCATGTTACTCTCAAAAAATCAACTAATTTTTATTAACAAATACAAAGGGTTGTAAATATTTAGTAGTCTACTTTTAAGATAAAATAGTACTTACCTATTCTTGATTTATTATTTCTTTTCTTATTTTAATATCACCTTTGAAAAATTTATTTATTTACTCTCATTTGTTACATATGATAGCCGAATGTGTTTCAATTCAGAGTACACATATAGAGCACAATTTTTCATGTGTCTGCTTGTTCACAAAGCAGATACATACCATTTGTATCTTCATACATGTACTTAGGGTAATGATTTCCATCTCATTACACCATCTTTCCTATCCTCATTTTTCTTCTCTTCCCCCCATCTCTGCCCCATCTAAAGTTCCACCATTCCTTCCATGTTCCCCCCACCATGCTCATTATGGATCATCATCTACATCCCAAAGAGAATATTCGGCCTTTGTTTTTTTGGGGATTGGCTTACTTCACATAGCACAATATTCTCCAACTCCATCCATTTACCTGCAAATGCCATGATCTTATTCCCTTTTAATGCTGAGTAATATTCCATTGTGTATGTATACCATAGTTTTTTTTAATCCATTCATCTACTGAAAGGCATCTAGGTTGGTTTCACAGGTTAGCTATTTTGAATTGTGCTGCTATAAACTATGGCTGCATCACTGTAGTATACTGTTTTTAAGTCCTTTGAGTATAGAAATGCAAATCAAAACTACTCTATGATGTCATCTCCAGTCAGAATGGCAGCTATTAAGAATAAAAACAATAGTAAGTGCTGGTGAGGATGGAGGATGTGGGGGAAAAGGCTCACTCATACATTGCTGGTGGAACTTCAAATTGGTATAACCAATATGGAGAGCAGTGTGGAGATTCCTTGGAAAACTTGGAATAGAACCACCATTTGACCCAGCTATCCCATTCCTTGGTTTATATCCAAAGGAATTAACATCACTCTTTCACTTGGTTTGTATTTTTCTTTGGTAAGAGTGGTCTCTTATCTCCTAACACTTTCATTTCACACCTATTTCTCCATTCTATCCCTGCTTAGTTTCCTTGCACTTATTCTATCCAGTAAACAGTGCCACTGGTTAGTATCACAACATCCATTTCCTTACACAGGGGAGGCAAAAATTCAATTAGTTAAGATTATTTATAATTAGTCTTTAGGAGTTGTATCTTTTTTTGCTGTCAATCAGTTCAAGAATAGTGTTTGACACACTAATGGACCACAAGATGTAAGAGATACTTGTTGGTGACCTCTAAGAAAGCTCTTCCTAGCTCTTAGGAGAGAATAGTTGAATCTCAGTTCTCTCTCCTGCTCTTAACTTGAACAGGAAATAGGCAGCTGCCACTGGAAGTTGTCCTGAATCAAGGGAACCAGTGTCAGGATGAAGACAGTATTCTAAATGGTAGAGCAGAAAGAAAGAAGAATTCTAGGATCTTGAAGATTTTATGGAGCCACTGGGTTTACCCAATCTTATGCTCTGCTTCCTTACTGCTTACAAAGTTAGCTTTTCTATTATCATTTGTAGCTCAACGCCCAAGTGGACATGATTTCCTCTATCTATTACTGGTTGGAACAGTGAAAGTGGTTACATTGGTAAAGACTGTCCATAATGGGAACTAGGGATTTACTTCTTTATTGTTACCCTTTAAGTCTAAGTCATGAAAACAGAGAAGAAAATGAATTATTATTGGTCTTTCTATTTAAGTAGCTTGGATATCTAAAGATATTTATATGATCATGATAATTAGTGAGCTTCTAGCTATATTAAGAATAATAAACCAAATAGCAGCCACAAGTTTATAAAAATAAATTATGGGTTCTATACTCAGGAAGGAACAATTAGGATGGGGATGAATTCATCGATAAATATAATTTTTGCTTCTCCAATGATAAACTAGCCCAGGATCCTTATCAACCAATCCCATCACTGAGTCATTGAGGAACTTTTACCTGCCAGATAAGAACAAATCAATCTGATCCAATTCTGCAGTCACAGTATCATACAAACTTTTCAACTTCCCAAAATATGTCTTTCTAGAAAACCTAGCAGTTTCTCTTGAGAATTTTATTTAAAAGTAAAGATATTTGAGAAATTTATTTATATAAATAAAAAAGTTTCTCTTGGTCACTTGAATTTTTTAAATGCTTTTAATTTTGTTTTTATTGGTTCTTTTTAGTTATATTTGATACTAGAATTCATTTTGATAGACTGGTAAACATGGAATACATCTTATTCTAGTTAGGACCCCGTTCTTATGGATGTATATGATGGAGGGATTCAATATGGTATATTAATATAAGTACATAGGAAAATTGTTCCGGATACATTCCATTGTCTTTCCTTTTCTTATCATTTGAGGTTTAATGTAGACCTCCAAACATATGATTGATTGGGTTTCTATCACATTTGATGTTCTTCTTCCATCATATCAACAGTATAAAGATCAGGAAAAAAGGTAAACAGGGATCTTAAGAAGTACCTAATCAGCACTTCCTATACTTTTCTTTATTACTATATGCTAAAACATTATTTAACAGTAAATTCCTAGTGAATTCAGAGTCAGTGTTAGACACAGCATCTTTCAGCTTTTCCTACCAACACACACACACACACACACACACACACACACACACACACACAGTTTAGACATTTAAGATATCAAACCACTTTAAGAGAGAGAGATCAGAAATTCAATCTCAAATGCAAGAGTTTTTACTCTTTAAGTTAACCAAGGCACTTTGTAACTCTAATGCCAATTTAAATTTAAGAAATATTATGTTATAGGTTAAATATACCAGGTGAATATGTACTTTAGAGAAAACTTTCTATTCCTCTTATAGAAAGAAAAATAACATCTTGAATCTCCACACACTAAGCAACTCCTTGGGGTTATCCATTTTCATTTGTTTTATTTTGTAATAGATTAAAATCTAACGTTGTTAGTTCATCTTTCTTTTGTCTCAGGAAGCAGGTAATCATAATATTAACAATTTATATATTTGGCTACACCTTATTCAATTTACATGGGCAGTTAGACATATCAGCATGTTGGAATGCCTTCTTTTCATAATTTTTTCTACGGGAACACTGTTGCATAAATTGTCTGCACTAGAGGTAGCCATGGGTGAAATGGCCTTTCTTATTAAATGTCACAAGATTTAATGTCACAGTATAATTGGGATGGAAGGATAATTGCACTAAGCTCAACATGTCTTTTTCTGCTAACACATTATTAATCCACAGGAGTGTTAAAATATGTTTAATAAAGGTCCCATTCACATGGAAATTGTTGGCACTTGCTAAAAATTATATTATTTCATTGCTCAGCCCTAAGAATTTCTAGTGGAATTCACAGCAAGTTTGATTTTCAAATGAAATTATAGTAGAAGAAGTCTACCCTAAAAAAATTCAATGGTTTTCTCAACTGTGTTTTTAAAGGATTAAAAATGGTTTTATGCTTGAGGCACTAAGGCATTTTAGTATCACACCAGTAGTGCTGCAGCTCCTGCTTTGAAAGGATGTATTTGGATTTGTTCCCACATTTATTAGTCTTTCTTCTGCCTGCACAAGTCCTCCCACCACCCCCCACAGAACAAAACAAAACAAACAAACAAAAAAACACATACCCTACATTACTCTTGGCCAAGTGTGACACCTAGATCAGCAGTAAAAAGTCAGTCAGGTAGAGTCACATGACTGAGTTCTGACTAATGGAAGGCGAGCCGATGTCAGAAAAACCTTCCCCAAAAAATTTCATGCAAAATTCTCTTTGCATGAAACAGAAGACTCAAGAGAGGACTCCAAAACCTTATGGTTAAAAAAAAAAGAAAACAGGAGGGTTACATTCCTGAAAATGTAGGATTCATTGCAATAGAGTAAATTACCTTGAGGTCATTCTTTCTTTGCATCTTCTTTCCTTTTGCCTGCCCTTTATATTTTTATGTAGAATCTACCCTCCAAAGAATGAATGAAAAAATTACCTTCTTCGACTCTCACCTTTGATTCAGGGATCTTGATTAAGCTAATTAGCTCTATTAGATTTCATATTACCAATCATTGACCTAGGGCTTCATATCATAGGGTCTCATAAAATTATAACCTAAAGGACCTTTTGTAGGTTGACTCCTCCCTCTGCACACCTTCACAGAGAATCTGTCTCTCAATGTTTGTAAAGGCACTTATGGTAAAAGATTTCATATCCTTATTTGAAAGTTGAGTCCAGCATTTACAATATTCTCTTTGGTAAAATTTCTCTGTACAGACGTCTAGCCAACACTTATTTTCATTTCATTAATTCCCAGTTGTCTTTTTAATAGGACATACACGTTCTTCCTATTAGTGAAAACACTTTTTAGTTTTCCCCAACCTTTTTTCTCTATGATAAATGAAATTGCACCTGTCTTTTAATCTTTCCTTATGAATGAGTTTCAACACTTCAAACAGTTCCAACTTTTCTGTATCTCTATTTTATAAGACCTAGTGATATAATTGATCCATTTGGTAGAAAAGTAAAGTGCAGCAGAAAAATCCATCCCAACAGCTGTTTATATAGACAAAACTCTTCTAATTGGATGCTTCTTTCTTACATAGTTTTTTTTAATAGCCTTAAAGAACAAAATCTGGAACAGAGTACCCAAGGAAAATTGTAATGAAGGACTTTAAGGGAATAATTTTTTCATGGACTTAAAGTGTTATTTGTCTATGCATATTTTATAGTACAACTTGTTTGGATTTAATTTAGTCGTAATAATAGTTACTTTCAATTCAGCTAGGCACATTCCCCATAGGTTTCTTTCAATTAAGGATATTTGATCAGAGTAGAACAGAACATGATTGAAAAGCTTAGAGGCGTATGATTTGCCCTAACCTCTCTTTGTAATTCCATGAATGGCAGGAACTTAACACACCCATTTATTTGGAAGAAACAGAAGGGGCAAAGACAGCTAGTGCAGAAAATCATGCCACTGAAAATTTTAGACAATTTAATCAACTTAGCCTTATAAGCTTAAAATATAACTTTGTGATCTTAAGATGAGGAATGAGGGAAGGGACCATCTCACAGTCTGGGATCACTAGCAGAGCCATACAACTTACCTAATAAATGTATATGCCATTGCCATTCCTAAATTCTTTCTTTATGGCTTGTTTGGGCTATGGAGTCGAATAGGAATCCCATCTGATTCAATTTTTAACTCCATAATTTAGTATCACTGAGCATTAAGTTTTTAAATTGACAAACTGAGCACAGTTTTTGCTACTCCTTCCATCTAACAAGAGTCTTCTTCTAATCCTGTTGAACATGGACCTCTCCTGAGACTTGTCTTAACCAAAAACACATGGCAGAAATATCACCGTGTAACTTCCAAAGTCACCAGGCCATAAGAAATCTTTAGCTTTCACCCTGGTGCTGGGAGGGCTACTTATTTGAATCTGGTCACCAGGTCATGAGAAATGCATGCCATACACAGCAGCCATCTGGAAGAGACACAAGGAACTTGATTGGGAACCTCCTCCAAATGCTCAGCTATCAGTACCAACCCCTGATCAAGGCACTGAACTATCCTGGCCATACAAAAACAGTCAAAGCTCCAGAGAAATGCAGTCCTGACCAACAACACATGATAAAGAACCACCCAGAGGCACCTAGGCAACCCACAGACTCAGAAGAGATAATAATAGTTTTGTTTTCTGAAGCCACTAAGTTTAGGGCAGATTGTTACAAGAGTAAGAGATAACTAAAGCAGCACTCAATAAATGAAGCAATTGTCACTGTTTTCCCTAGAGATTAGGAGATATAGCATATATCCGTGCATTTTTTTTCTTTGTTCTACTGATAGACTTTAGTGTTTATATGTCCTCTCCTGCCACTCGATGCTAAGACATTTGAGGAAAAAAGTAGATGCTCTGCCAAAATAGAAGAAAAACCGAAAGGCAAGACCTACAGCAGGACTGGAGCTTTCCTTTGTAAGCACTACTGTAGTGAGCATCCATCTACTCATTATCTCACATGTACCAGTGAGTTCTTACATGACCCTAAACAGCAGGATGGAAAATAAATTTGCCCTAAAATAGGATACTACAACCTCTATAAAGGATATAGCTCTCAAAGGCTCACTCACTCCTCTTGCCTTCTACCCTCTCAGATTTATATTGTGTTTTGCAGATTCCTATCCCTATGGATATTTATTAACATCACAGAACCAACATCTATCTGTCCCCATTTCCTACCTTCATAGATTTCCTGTATCTTCCTATTAATACATTTTAAACTTCCTATGCTCTTCCCTCCCACACTTTGGCCTTGACTAGTTACCTCCCTAAATCTATAACATCTAATAGATGCTCTTTTCAGCTTCTAGTCTTTGCCTTTCTTTCTCTACCCTGAATTGTTCCTGCTCTGCCGAGAGTGACACTAGGCATACCTACTACCATGTTATTTTATTTATTTATTTTTAATTTTTATTTTTTTTTATAGTTGCTGATGGACAGCATGCCCTTCTTTGTTTAGTTTTTTTTATGCGGTGCTAAGGATTAAACCCAGTGCCTCACACATGCTAGGCAAGAGCTCTGCCACTGAGCTACAGCCCCAGCTCCTGCATGTTATTTTAATTTCAGGTGCAATGTGTACACATTTTTCCATAAGACACAAGTAAATAAATTGCAATAATCTCCAAAACAAAATGGTTGTGTAACACAATGTAAATTTCTTAACAGGGGTGATAGTAACAAAATATACAACTGCATATTCAGTAACTAATCATAACCTTTGTTTTTAATCTTTAGCCAAACCTCTGAATCCTTTGAAAGTTCCTTCTTCTGGGGGAGCAAATTCTTGCCATCTTTGGTGGGGTTTATAATCTAATGCAACAACTCAGGGCAGTTGGGCAATTCTTGTGGCATGCCAGTGCTGATACTTTAGTTTCTCTGCTTTGGGAGCTACCTCTTACCCAAAGTGGCCACAGTCAATTTAAAAATAGAGTAGTGACTGCATTTGCAATCTAAAGAAAATGATCACTATGGATTATAATGATTTAAGATTTTTAGTTTGAAATTATGTTCAGTTTAAGAAATTCCCTCTTAGACATAACAATTCTTTTTTTTAATCAGTCCATCACAATTACACATAATATTGGATTTCATTTTGACATAATCATAAAAGCATGGAATATAATTTGTTCCACTTCAGTTCCCAGTACTTCCTCAGTCCCTTGCCTCCTTCCTCCCTTGTTCCCTTTCCTCCACTCTGTGGTCTTCCTTCTATTTATTCATAGTATTTTTTTAAACTTAGTGCTTATAGATATAAATAAAGATTAAATCCACTGTGGTATATTCATATATGTCTATTATATAGTTTCATCAATTTCATTCCACTTTTTCTCTCTTCTCCCACCCCCTGCCTCCCCCTCAATCTCTTTCCATTTTTTCTTTCCATTTTTTATGCTTCAGCTCTCCCACCCCAGCTCTCCCTGCCTTATTTTGGTTTCTGCATATAAGAGAAAGTATTCCTTTACTTATTTCTTCTCTGGCAGTTTTCCTATAGAGATTTTCTTGTTCTGCTTTAATTGAGATAACAAAGCATGGAGATTTTAAGCTATTACAAATTGCAGTAGTTCTTGTTCTATATGAATTTGAAAAAAAACAACAACTTTATTTGAAAGATATCAGTTTGGAAAACTGTTTTACATGGTTACTCCTTGGATACATGTCTCGGCTATGTGCATTTATATGGCGGCAGTCTTTTACAATTTGCAATAGTAAAATTTCCCAGTGAAGATGATGCAAACTTTAAGTGAAAGGGAACTTGAAGTAAAATCCAGAAGAATCAAAGAGGTAAAGATCACAGTCGGAGGTAGCTGGACTTGAACAAGGAAGCAAAGCTTACAGTTTTAGCAACTTGTCATTATCCTGGGTAGCTATATATATAATGACCAGCTCATAAGAGTCACAGGTCCAAACAAAGAAGCCCAATGAGGTTCCCTTCATTTTTACATTACTATAGCAATGTTCAGCTTACAAAGAATTTCCACATCCTTTATTGTATTTGGTCCTCATAACAACTTTATTAGGAGATAATCTAAGGAATAGTTAATAGGAAAGGGGTAACATTTATTTCTTCTGACTTTGAGACTGAGGTCCTTCCTGGGGAAGGGAGCTGCATCATTCTGTAGCTCTATTCAATTTTGAGACGTGGGACAAGTTTAAAAGTCATATCAAAGATCACATCTGCTGATACTGATGAAGAACTAGCATGGGTTATCTTAATAGAACATATGCTTTGTTAAACATTTCATTATTAAAGTATAAATGGCATATGCATAGAAAATCACACTTGAGTGACATCCCTGTTTATTGCAGGGAGAGAGCCATGGAAGCTCTCCAGACAGGAAATTTGATAACTGTGCCATTTTACTTGATCATGTCAATTATTGTGTCATGTGATGGCCTCACTCATGTGGATGGAGTACATAGACAAACAAGAACAAATTCTGCAGAAGAAATAGACGGGGGTGCTGTTTATCTCATCTGCCTTCTTTGTGAAAACTGTCATTTGGGAAAACCCCATATAAATATTCACCTCTTTTACACTTTCTTTTTTAAAATTAGGGAGTCTGTAAAGGCAACAGAAAGATTAAGATAATAAATGATTGCTAATGAAAAACCTTTAAACACCTGTGGTTAATAGAATTATTTTTCACCAAGACCAGTATTAGTATTATTAGGCCTTTTTTCTTTATTATTGATCTCCTTTCTGCTTGTTGTGTTTCTACATTGATTTATTGTAAGAAGACCATTTCCTTATTTCAAAGCCTTTAATACCAGTTGCAGACAACCCTGCCAGTTTTTGTTTCCAAGTCTGCAGTTCATTGAAAACAGAGTCTTAGCCATATTTATACAGTGGTTTTAATTTCCTTCAACGTGTCCTACATGTTGACCATAATGAGCAGTTGAGTCCCCTTGAACTCTCCATTTGTGTGACACTGAGTTATGTCTCTTGCTACACACATTCATTCTCTCTCTCTCTCTCTCGTACAGGGGATTGAACTCAGGGGCACTCGACCACTGAGCCACATCCCCAGCCTTATTTTGTATTTTATTTAGAGACAAAGTCTCACTGAGTTGCTTAGCGCCTCATTGTTGCTGAGGCTGGCTTTGAACTTGTGATCCTCCTGCCTCAGCCTCCCCAGCCAATGGGATTACAACCATGCCTGGCTTGATGTGCTCTCTTTGCTGGGAGCTCATTTAGAACTGAAAAATGCTACTTGCAGCTCTTTGAACACTGTTGTTTCTCTAAGCTGCCCCCTAACTTTTACTTAGCTGCTTCATGCTCTTCAGGCAATGGGAAGGAATTTTTGTAGTGGATAACTTTCAGATCAGTCTGGTATCAAAAAAAAAAAATCTGCTCTAACTAAAGATACTTTCTTTATGCTAATGTTTTAAAAATTATGGTTGGAGACCCTTGGATCCTGGAATCTGCATCTGTGATTGAAAATTCTGGTTGTAAGTAATGATTTAGGTTTTGGTATATAATATTTCAACTTCTAATAAAAAGAACTCTGAAAGATGCTTGTCTCTGTTATTTAATGTAAAAAGCTAAGTATTCAAATGTTGGAAGATAGTGGAGAGTCACCTTTAAGATTTGCATGCTTACTGTTGGATGTGTCTGTGTTAAAGTGAAGACTGAAGCATTTCTATAGAAACAATTTACTGTTCAAGTACTTCTCAATACAGAACAGGTTGTGAGAATTATGCTGGCTGACCTTTGGTTTCTAATGGACCTCTACCATAACCTGAGCCTGTGGTTAAGCCACTTACTTTCTTTGAGCATCAGATCCCTTCTGTTTAATACTAAAATATTTAATACTATTTATCCCACATGGATGTTTTAGGGATTACAGAAATGTAGATGGGACACTCAGCATAGTACCTGCACATAGTAAGTGGAAACTATAATTTCTACAGTGAAAGTTGGTTCATCTGAACTATAAAAACAAGTAATGGAGATATTGGAGTAATTTCAGCCTATAAGGAATGTGACTAGAGCAATAGATTTTTAAAATCTAAAATATTTAGAGAATTGAAATTGTTAAATCTGAATTAAGGAAGCAATAATTTCATTTTCCATAAAACCTGAGAGACAGCTATAAAGGAGGATCTACTTGTTCCTCACAGAGGTCAAAACAAGGGAATCTGACAGTCAGAGGATCTAGTTAGGTTTAAAAATCATGGCATTTTAAAATTTGAAAGTGACTAATCAATTCAATAATTCCACTTCTTGGTGCCTACTCCAGAGAAATGAAAAAATATTCACACACCCATTTGTTAATGTGTTCACAGCATCCTTATTCATAATAAACCAAAGGTGGAAACAACCCAACATTCCTCAACTAACCAGTAAACAAAATATGGTGTATGCATACGATGGATTTTTTCAGCCATAAAAAGGAATGAAATACTGACACATTCTACAACCTGGATGGACCTTGAAAACATTATGCTTGGTGGAAGAGACAACACAAAAAATCTATACATTATATGATTCCATTATATGAAATATCCAGCATAAATAAATCTATAGACAGAAAATTGGATCAGTTGTTGCTTAGATCTGGAGAACAGGAGGAGGGGGGATTGAGGAGTGATAGTGAAGTGGTACAGGGTTCTTTTTCTTTTATGGGGGCACTGGGGTTTGAATTCAGGGGCACTTGACCACTGAGTCACATCCACAGCCCTATTTTGTATTTTATTTAGAGACAGGGTCTCACTGAGTTGCTTAGTGCCTCACTTTTTGCTGAGGCTGGCTTTGAACTTGAGATCCTCCTGCCTCAGCTTCCCCAGCAGCTGGGATTACAGATGTGTGCCATGCACCCAGCTACAGGTTTCTTTTTAAGGTCATGAGAACTATAAAAATGGATTGTGGTAATGGTTGCACAACTCTGAGAATAGGTTATAAATCACTAGATTGCATCATTGAGTTGGTGAATTCTATGGTATAGGAGTTATATTTTAATAAAATTCTTACAAAAAAAAAGATAGCTAAACATTGGAAAAGGCTACAAAAGCTAAGAAACTTTAATACTATCCTGGGCTACTGGCTTCTTTGAGTAACGGAGCAGCCTTAGAGTTACAAAAGAAGGGTAAGGCCCGATTCTGGCATATTTTCATTGTGGTTGTTTCTTAGGGTTTCTGCTGAATTTTTTCCTACTTTGCTCTTGAAGTCCATTTTAATCTTTATCTTACTTGTTGCAGTTTCCTCCTTTCAGTTATTTATTATTCTGAATTGCCTCTCTCCAATCAAAACAGAAATAAGAAATAAATAATGCATCCAGTAACAAAAGAGTAGATTGATAATAATGTATAATGGAAATTGCTTACAAAGGCAAGCTACATATGGTAGGCACATTTGTACAATAGAGATAAAAAAGCATGAGATAAATGTCCCATTTTCACATACTCATATCTTTTCCCATATGTATAATTAATGATCAAAAACCAAATGTTTAATACCCAGGTACAAATAACTTTTCCACAGAAATATGCAGGTAATGATGAGATAATCAAATGTCCAGTTGTTACCACAATAGAATTCTTCAATTCTATTGTAGGATTTTAATAAAAGCAGTATATGATGCGATAAATGTCTTAAATTTAGTTTATGTTTATCTAAAATTAGGAATATATGTTAGGGACATATAAGTTAGGAGTATTATGTAAAATGGTATGTTCTACCACCAACTGATATAAACTGACACACAGTTTGGTGACACATTACAAAAATATTGCATTTGGGTAAACTTTTATGACATTTAGGGAGAATACCCACAAAATCACAGCTTTCTACAACACATGAATCATGACAAATTTCCTGTCATTTGTCACCTATGCAATGTGAAGTCTGGTCTATGACAAAGCTAATAATGGGCTCTTAAATGTGATGTACAGATAGAGATCTTGAATAATGTCATTGGAAGCCACAAAAAGAAATGTGATCCCTTGGTTTTTGGATTTGTTATCTTCATAAAGTGAAATCTCATTATTTGTCACTTCTTTGATTATTTTATGTTTTATTATGATAAACTATACACTCGAAAAGTCACACAAAACATAATGAAAAAGAATGAAATCCTGTTCATCATAAAATATTATTAGTTACAGGGATTTCTGAATCAATGATAACTGTGTATTTTTCAGCTAACAGCCAGTACTGACAGCAAATGAGACAGAGGCGGTTGGTGTAATAGTTAGGATTCAGAACTGAGGGGCACTGATTCTATTTGTTGGTGGCTCACTTTGAGCAAGTCAGCACTTCAGGGCCTCAGTCTTCTCACTTACAGGAAAAAGGCAAGATGACTTCTACCTATGCAACATTGCTTTTAAACTCTGGAAGTCTATAATTCTGTGACATGGCACTTGATAGTCTAAAAGATAAATAGAGAAAATAGAATGCATCTTCTTCTAATACATTTTAATTAAGACCCTTTATAATTGAGTTTCTCTGCTAAGAGTCTTAAATTTTATGATTTTGGCCAATAAGAGTGGAACAATTGAACCATTTCAGGGACTATTACAAAGAGATCTGTTATATATGTGACAAATGCCTGGATCTGATAAAGAAAACCTTTTTCAATAAGACATTGCACACATAACCTCAGAACATGTTAGAGAAACCCAACTTACTCTAGTTTTTGGAGTAGGCTGTTAGTTACACATGTTTATATTTGAGTCTATGATATGTGATATTTTTCTAAACATTATTTTTGAGGATTTTTTGGAAGAATATTCTCTTTCTATTTTGAGTACTTCTTTAGAGTCACAATACCTAAATTCCACATAACAGCAACATTGAAGTTTATTCACAATGAATCTGCCATTTACAATAGCCATGTCTCCCTGATTTTTATAAATTAATAGTTTTATCTAGATAATACCTTGGGATAATAAAACAAATACATTTTTTATGTAGTATTAGATTCAAATATAATATGTAGTATTAGATAAACTATGTATTTAAAGCATACATGTATTTAATACACACACACACACATATACATATATGTGGTAGAGAAAGAAATCAGAATTTTTGGTTTGACCATACAGGTGATTTACATTATCTAACTGATCTGGCTCTCAATTTCTATTCATTTCAATAATGAAATAAGCTTTCATCTGTCAGGATTGTTTAGTTTAACATATACATATAAATTCCAGCAACAGGGCTGAGGGTATAGCTCAGTGGTACAGCACTTGTTTAGTATGTAGGAGGCACTGGGTTCAATCCTCCAAACAGCAACAACATCAATCAATCAATTAGTTCCAGAGATATACAGATTAACTAAATACCAAGGCTTTCTTCAGATCAGGGTCAGAGTGAATTTCCATTTTGTTAGTGTGTGTAAGCAGCTCTCAGGAAGCAGACCTATGATTTAACTGGCATCCTACCTCTTACCATTACATACTCTTTCATATAAATACCAAGAAATCCAATGATATATAAATTTCTGAAAATAACTTGGGGATGTTATTTTGTCCAAACCGTTGAGTATATTCATAGATGATAATACTGGAGTTTCATTTAACATGTTTTGTCCCAGGAGCAGAAAGAATGACCTCAAACAAATATCATATAATGGCTCCCTAAATTGGGAATTACTTTTTTTTCTCTTGAATGAAAGTATAAAACATAGGACTTTTGCTTCAACAATACTTTGTCCTAGTGCATGCGCCAGGCCAGGCAAGCTATGGTGGTAGATTTGTAAAGTGCGGCTAGATCATCAAGGATAAGTGATGCAATAAGATGGAAATCCCACAGCTCTGTTGTTTCTCTTAGACATCCCCAGACTCTCTGAAAAGTCCATAGCAGCACCACTTCATATTGATTTTACACATTCTGCCCTTGAATGATAGATATGGCAATGTGGTATTAGAGAACGAGAAGGTTTTGAAATGGCCCATTAAAACATGACAATGAATACACATTAGCAATCATAGTGAAAGGTACACTGGAACAGTGGTCCCTGCACCCAGGGTTTTGCTCTGTCATTCACTAATTGTATATACTCTTGGATAAGTCACAAGTTCTTTCTCACTGTTCACATCCTTAACATAGGGAATTGTATGAACTTTAAAGGGTATTCCAGGGCAAATTTGACATTTTTATAACCCTTCGTAGCTTGTGAAATATTTGTATTCATATCACTTAATTCATACACTGTTTGTTATTTATGCCATTCTTATTTAATTATATAATTACATGAGACCTCCCCTAAGAAAACCTTTTAGTAAACATGTTAAGATTCTTGCCTTTTTAAAAAAATTATTCAGCTATTCCAATGTGGTCATCTTAACACATTTTATTATTTAAGTAGTACATTTAAGGTTTTATGTAATTTTTTTATTTTTATATTACAGGGGCAAAACTAAGGAGCTGAAAAATTATGTGGATCTCCAGAATAATAACAATAAAAAATATCATTGAAAATTTACTACATTTCATATATACTATACCGGTACAAACACTTTAGTGCTCATTCAACTATCATTTGGTATGCATTAATATTATTTTTGTTTTGCAGATGAGAGCAAGGAGGCTAGGAGTTTAAATACATATTCAAAATTTGTGTTATGAGTAAGCAGCAGAGCCATGTTTGGAATTTAGATTAAAAAATGACTCGAAAACATGTATTGTTGCTTATATTTTTGATAGTTGCCATTCTGACTAGACAGAGGTGAAACCTCAATGTAGTTTTGATTTGTATTTCTCTAATTGCCAGAGATATTGAACATTTTTTCATATATTTGTTAACCATTCATATTTCTCCTTTTGAGAGAGGTCCGTTTAGTTCCTTTGCCCGTGTACTGATCGGGCTATTTGTTTTTTGGTGTTAAATTTCTTGAATTCTTTGTGTATCCTGGAAACTAATGCTTTATTTGAGGTATAGGTGGCAAAGATTTCTCTCCCATTCTGTAGGCTCTCTCTTCATGCTCTTGATTGTCTTCTGTGAAGAATATTTCTAGTTTGATGTCTTCCCATTTATTATTGATTTTACATCTCGCACCTTAAAGAGTCCTATTAAGAAAGTCAGTTCCTGAGTGGACATGTTAGAGTGTGGGGCCTACACTTCCATTCCATTCCCCTCCCCTGAACTAATGTTCTTCTAGTAGGTGCAGGGTTTATGGTCTAATGCCTCGGTCTCTTATCCCCTTTGAGTCAATTTTTGTGCAGAGTGAGAGAGAGAATGGGGTCCTAATTAGAATTTTAACAAAATAAATCTATTGTCATGAATAACTAAAAAGAATCAATAAAAAATGTCCCCAAGGTGGTATTCTCTAAACTGTGAGGCCACTGCCACTGTTTTCTTAATTGAATGAACAAGTATGTAGAAATGCAACTCTAGATAGAGTCCAATGTGAGCATCACAGGCACAGTTAAATAAGGTGTTGGACACCTCAGGTGTGTTCTGTTTTAACCTGCATGATTGACATATGACCTGCCATTCTCTGAACCGAGGTCCTTCCATTCCATTCCCCTCCCCTCAACTGATGTTCAAGGTGTTGCCCATAAGCATAAATTAGATGAAAACATACAAAAACACAGCAAAAAAAAAAAAAAAAACCAACCAACAAACAAAACCCACTATGCTCTTCTAAGCTAAGAGGAAGAAATTAAATTTCTCTCCTCAAGAGACCAAACTGCAAGTGCACAAACTAATTAACCATTACCAGCTGAGGATGGAGACCAGGGAGTCCTGCACAATTATCTCTTCTAGAAAGGCTCCCAGGACTGTTTCCTTTCTCTTACTGAACAGCAGCATTAGAAGGTAAGAAGATAAGTCGGGAGAATTGAAAAGCCTAAATCCCTCTAGAATAAATGAGAATAACCATTACATACCAGCACAAAAAGGGACAAAACAGCCTTCTTAATCTCTCTGGCATGGGTCTGTGAGATTAAACAGAAAAACAACTTTCATTTTTATTATACCAGAACACATAAGCTTATATTTTAATTCACACAAGTACTAAACTGCGTGGTAGTCACATTTTGGTGTGATTCATGTTGAAAATTATATTTCTAAAATGAATAAGTTAAACTGTTCATATGTCCCAATGATGAGGTCATCATTAAAAAAGATACTGGCCATTGCGAGAGTTCTCATGGTATTTTGAGTTTGGAAATCAAGCAATTGTCCAGTTTTCAGTTTACTTTTAAGACAGAATAATGTAGAATATTTTAAATAAATTTTTGGTGTACATATTCTCATACATGAATGAAGGTATAATATTTCAAAATAGTTTTGGACAATCTGAGGGTTTAACTAGCCTATGATTTATCATCCTTGCTTTAATTTCATTCCAAGAAGAATTATAATAACAAGACATATTAATGAATTAATGTAGGGTGTAGGTGGGTGGTCTACAGCAGTCTTATTTTTGTATATTTTGCCCTATAATTCCCAAAGAACTTCAGGGCCAGTTTTAATCTCTTAGTGTTGACCTTCTCATGATACTAATTATAAAGAAATTTGTGGAAATATATCCAGAGAAGGCAAACTCTGTGACTCACTGAGCAACGTGTGAGAGGGTCTGATGAATTGTCTCAGCTTAGGGAACTCCATATAAGCAGGAAGCAGGAAGCCTTGACCTTGAAGTCTGCACTGTGCAGCCTCCCACAGCCAAGCTCTCTCTACTTGGGGGTG